>NW_028234432.1:30763429-30765929 GCF_977035675.1 Penaeus japonicus | reverse complement strand
CTCTCTCTCTCTCTCTCTCTCTCTCTCTCTCTCTCTCTCTCTCTCTCTCTCTCTCTCTCTCTCTCTCTCTCTCTCTCTCTCTCTTTCTCCCCATCACTCAGTCTCCCCCAATCCCTCTGGCAATCCCAACTGCCACTTATCCCGAATCCATATCCACTTAGACCGACAAAGGCTGCAATATTCCCCTTAACACAACTCACCGAGGCAAATCAAATTCACATTCTGATTTGAAGTAAAAGCAGAGCATCATAACCTGCACGGCTGCAATATCGCAAAATAGCTTCTCTGATTGCACACGAAGGTTGAAACGAATCGATGCAAACGCTTTCATTCGCTGAGTAAGGATAGAAGGTTTGTATATATTTGGAGGACTTTGATCTGGAAGCGAATTTCTCTGTGACGAAAGTTTTGCTCGTGAGAGAAAAGATAGGGGGAGACAGAAAGAGAGAAAATAGAGAGAGAGAGAGAGAGAGAGGGAGAGAGAGAAAGATAGGGGGAGTCGACACGAGGAAAATAGAGAGAGACGACGAGCACGAGAGACGAGATGAGATGTGAGTGAGAGATGGAGAGGAGAAGGAACGAAAGAAGGGAAGAGAAGAAAACTCAGACCAAGCTAAACTACAGTCCTCCCCAAAGAGCCTACACGGATAGGGGAGAGAGAGAGAGAGGAGGAGAGAGGAAGGAAAGAAAGAGAGAGAGAGAGAGAGGAGGAAGAGAGGAGGGAGAGGCAGAGAGAACAGGAGAAGAGAGAGAGTGAGAGGAGCAGCTCGACGACCCTGAGAGGTGAGAGAGATGGAAGAGAGAGAAAGTGTGGAGATGAAGCAAGAAACCGGCTAATGAGAGAGATCGCAGCGCGACTCGCACCGCAGAGAGAGGAGGAGAGAAGACCGAGAGCCAAGCTCGCCCAGCAGAGAGAGAGATAGAGCAGGAAGAGAGAGAGAGGAGAGAGAGAGAGAAGGAGCAACTCTGGAAAGAACTATACAGTCCTAAATGACAGAACTAAGCTACGCAAGAGAGACAGAGAGAGAAAGAGAGAAAGCGATAGATAGATAGAGAACGAGATGGGGAGCAGTTGATCTCGCCTCTGATTATAACCAACATTATTACACCTTATTATCATTATCTTAAACATTAAAATGATAATAACAATCATCATGACAACAATAACAATGATAACAAACACACTGAAAATAACAGCAAAGAAATCAAGATAAAACTCAAAACAGAGAAATCCAAATGAATGCTCATAGGCGTTATGTGTAACAGTTCCCCACCTCGCGTATTCCTCCAAGGCGCACACTCTTCCCCGCAGCTGCTCCTCCTACGCTTGATCCTTCTCAGTCTCTCTCTCTTCTTCTTTTTTTTCTCTCTCTCTCTCTCTCTCTCTCTCTCCTTCCTCGTCACTTCGTATCATAACGTCTCCTCTCTCGCTGTGACCTTTGATGTGCTGCTTCTGTTCCCCTCTGTGCGGCTCACTCCCCTTCGTGCACCCTCATCTCAACCAACTCTCGTGTACTATTAGCATTTCCATTATCTCGCTTGTATCGATAATGTGTTTTTGTTTATTATTATTTATCTATTTTTTTTTTTTTTATCTGTGTTATATCTTTGCCCTAATGCAACAAAAAGGTCATCATCATATTCGCTTGTTTTCAGGTGTTTCCCTTCGATGCTTTATTTTCAGTGAGTGTGTATGATAGTCATGATGATGATGGTGATGATGATGATGATGATGGTGATGATGATAATGATGATCATGATAATGATGATGATGGTGGTGATGGTGATGATGATGATGATGATGATGATGATGATGATGATGATGGTGATGATGATAATGATGATGATGATAATGATGGTGATGGTGATGGTAATGATGATAATGATGATGATGATAATGATGTTGATAATGATGATGATGATATTGATGATGGTGATGATGATAATGATGATGATGAGGAGGAGAAGGAGGAGGAGGATGAAGTTTATTTGTTATATTTTCATGATTGATCTATGTATAGATCTATTTATTTCTAAATTATTTGTATTGTTTAAAGGTAGCCGCCGTTGCACCTTACATGCCTAAAAGTCAATATCAAGGATGTTCGTTTGATCTGAAAATCCAATCTGTAAGAGAGAGAGAGAGATTGAGAGAGAGAGAGAGAAAGAGAGAGAGAGAGAGAGAGAGAGAGAGAGAGAGAGAGAGAGAGAGAGAGAGAGAGAGAGAGAGAGAGAGAGAGAAAGAGAGATAGAGAGAGAGAGAGAGAGAAAGAGAGAGAGAGATAGAGAGAAAGATTGAGAGGGAGAGAGAGAGAGAGAGAAAGAGAGAGAGATAGAGAGAGAGATTGAGAGGGAGAGAGAGAGAGAGAGACTGGGAGAAAGAGACAAATAGGCGTTTAGGCATATAACACCTGCCATTACTTATCATTAAGCCTAAATCCTCATTATACCTCAACTATCTTAAACTTTACTTATTTTCGTTTTTTTTTTTTTTTTTTTT
>NW_028234432.1:30743765-30748765 GCF_977035675.1 Penaeus japonicus | reverse complement strand
TTTTTTTTGTGCTGGGTGTGTTCCTGATGTTTGGCTTTACTCTTCAGATATTTTCCAATAAGATCTACGATTTATGAAGGTTTTACGCCCTTATAAGAACGTTACCATTTTCAAAGATAAACGCTCAATGTCCGTCAGCTGTGTAGGACTTACGTCACTCATATGATTGACGCCCTCCAGTTAGGTGCTTGGGTAACGTCACCGGCGTCGCTAACGCCACATACTAAATCACATTAGATTACTAAGTCATGGACACTAGTCATCTATCACATTTCTGCCATTATAAAATTTTTATTGCTAGCCAATCAAAACGGGTGTTTATCTTGTTTTCGGCTTCCCGTAATTAAAATGCCTTGCGAACATGCGAATCACTCGCAACATCTAAGATGGAAGATGCAATAATATTGATTTTTTCTCTTCGAATAATATAGTACTTATAGACCTGTTTGATTATCGTACCACTAGTGCGCCTTGCCAGTTAAGGAAATCGGGAAGGTCTGTTGTCTTTTTCCCGATGTGAAATATATACTTTCCAAAGATGAAATGTCTTTGAGAAATGATGTATCGGGCTCATTTATTCTCCCTAGAAAATTTATGACTGTCCAAAAGAAAAGAAAAAAACAAACAAAAAAAAACTTCAGAGTATATTCCCGTTACGTAAATACAAAGAGACACACAAGAACACAAGCAAATGCAAACATGAACTCAAACATGAAGACAAACACATAGAAGCGCATATTGAAAGGGCTATCATCAACTCAACCACCGCCACCCGAAAGCACAAACCGCCGATCTTCTATTGTAAAATTGGAAATGACGATACTGTTCCTGCGTCTTTGATTTGTATTTTCTTTGTTATTTTCACTGCCGATTTTAATGTAAATTTTGTCGTTACCACGGATGAATTTCGGAGTAAATGTTTTGTAGTAAAAGTGGACGGAAATAAAAGTTTTATGTTACGGAATAGAATAATTCTCACAGGAAACCTTCAAACAGAATAAGACCACAACGAAACAATCCAATTTAGGGAGCCATAACAAACATAAAAAGCATAAGGAAAAAAAAAATCAGCCCAGCAGGAATTCGAAACAAAAAAAAATACCGTTTCTAAAACGTTTGAAAAAAAAAAAAAAAAAACGATATAAAGAATATTGAAATACAGACACAAAAATAGGGTCCCAAGCCCTCCCCCTACACCCCACCACTTTGTTTTTAATATCCATGCTCGGCCCCCTCCCTTCCCCCCCCCACCTTAGTCTTCTCCTCCCTCTTGCTTGCCCTTTTCTTCTTGTTTTGTCCCCGCCCATGCCGTTCCCACTCCCCTCCTCCTCTTCCCTCCGCGCCTTTCTCCAGCCTGCCCTTCTCCTCTTCCCACCCCCGTTTCCTCTCTTCTCTTCTTGGCTTGCCTGCCCTCTTCCCACTTTCCGTCCCTTCCTGTCCTTTCCCTCTTCCCTACCGTCCCTCCGTGACCCCATTTCTTTCTCCCCAACCTACACTTCCTTCCACTTTCCTTCCTCCCCTCTTACTTCCATCTATTTTCCTCCTCTCACTCTTCCTTTCTCCCTTACCTTTTATTCCTGCAGACTTTCGCCTTCCAATCCCTTCTCTCTTACTCCCCCTTCCCCCCACCTACCGCCCCCCCTCCCCCCACCTATCTTTTCTCTCCTTCCCTCTTCCGTCAACCAACCATTTCTCTTACTCCCCTTCCCCCCACCTACCTTTCTTCTCCCCCCACCATCCCCCCAACCTACCTTTTCACTCCCCCCCTCTTCACCCTACCTATTATTTTTTTTTTTTTTTTATCTCCCTCCCCCCACCCACCCTTTCTCTTCCTCCCCCTTCCCCCCACCTACCCTATCTCTTCCTCCCCCTTCCCCCCACCTACCCTTTCTCTTCCTCCCCCTTCCCCCCACCTACCCTTTCTCTTCCTCCCCCTTCCCCCCACCTACCCTTTCTCTTCCTCCCCCTTTCCCCCACCTACCCTCCCCCTTCCCCCCACCTACCCTTTCTCTTCCTCCCCCTTCCCCCCACCTACCCTCCCCCTTCCCCCCACCTACCCTTTCTCTTCCTCCCCCTTCCTCCCACCTACCCCTTTCCCCAGTCCTTCCCCGCCCCCACCGCCCCGCCCCCCCCTCCGTCAGAAGGTAGCCTATTGTAACAACCCACAAAGGAAAAGTTGTTTAACTTTTTCTTTCAAAAGAGAACTGAACAAAATATTTGCGTCACGGTCACGCGGCGAAAGAAAGAAAAATAGAGTGATAGAGACATACACACACAAACAGACAATGTTACCAGGTATAGAAGCGGAGGCGAAGCGCTCCCTGCCTTGAAAAGAAGAAGGAGATGAGAAAGAGAGAAGAAGAAAAAAAAAAAAAAAAAAACGAGGGAATGGATCCAGAGAGAGAGAGAGAGAAGAAAAAAAAAAATACAGAGAGAGTGACCCGAGAGAGAGAGAGAGAGAAAGAAACCAGAGAGAAAATAAACGAAGAGAGACAGAGAGAGAGAGAGCAAAGAAAAGAATTTTCCGAAAAAGAACATCACATTGTTGCCCGGGCCCATCGAGCAACTCTGAGTTTTCCGTCTTATTTCTCCTCCCACGACAATGTTCGGCAAATAAAAATATCATGAAAGGGCGCGTAATCCGTTCAGGGAGAATAATTTCAAAAACAGTTTTTTCCGTTTTTTTTTTTTTTTTTTTTTTTTTTTTTTTTTTTTTTTTTTTTTTTTTTTTTTTTTTTTGGCTTTCTTTTCTTTTCTTTTTTTGGTGGGTGATTGACGTTTCTTTCTCTCTATCTATCTATTCTCTCTCTCTCGCTCTCTCTCTCTCTCTCTTTCTCTCATTCTCCCTCGCTCTCTTTCTCTCTCTCACCTCTCTCTCTTACTCCCGACTTTTCCACCCTTCCTCCCTTTAATTCTTTCTCCTCAACTCGCTCTCCTCTCATCTCCTCTCTCTCCTCTCTCTCTTCTCTTCTTCCCTCCCTCCCTCCCTCCCTCCTCCCTCTCTTTCCACTCCCTTCCGCTCTTCCTCCCCTTCCTCTCGTCCCTCCCTCTCGTCCCTTCCCATCTTTCCTCCACCCACAGGGACATAACCTAAACCTAAAGACGAACCGAACGAATGAGAAATGGACACCGAAAAGAAACATAACTCAACCAACACGCGTGAACGATAACACTAACAGGTAATACCGTTCACTTTTCGTCTTTTTAGTAGCAAGGTGATGGTAGTGTGTGTGAGGGTTTGTGGTGTTGTGGTGGAGGAGAGAGAGCGAGAGAGAGAGAGAGAGAGAGAGAGTAAGAGGAGAGAGAGAGTGTGTGTGTGTGGGTGTGTTTTGGAAGTGTTTAATGCACGTGAGTGTGTTGTGTTTATATGTATTTATGTAATAATACTATCTAACGATCCATCTATCTATATATTATACAACTTATTTATATCATATGAGTATATATATATGATATATATATATATAGATAGATATAGATTATATATAAGATATAGATATATATATATATAGTTATATATATATATACATCAGAATATATACATATACATGTATATGTATATTAGTTATAGTGTTTTAACACACACCCTCACTTAACTCAAACACACACACACAGAAAAAACACACACAACACTCTATTACACACACACAACACACATATGCAGCACGCACACACACACACACCACAGCACACACAATCTAGCACAGAGTCATTCCAAACTATAATGATAATGATACGAAATGTACCAACAGCAGAAAAAGAACAGTGATCAGAAAGCTTTAAATGGAGACCCTATTACTGAGAGAGTAACAACGACGCAAACTTTGCCGCCATTTTGACTCCTACGCACCAGGTGAGTATCTGTGTCCCAGCTGATGGGCACTCACAAGGGGCGCCCAGGTTAAAGCCATTGCTTGGACTTGGTCTCCCATTTGAAGCAAAGAACAGTTGAGCGATTAATTAATGCAAGCGAAGAAGTGCCCGATACAGAAGCGCCATATCGGGCCTGTTTCTCGCTTTTTTTTGGGCGACCTTTCTTTGGCTACAACCGTTTATCTGGTCTCTTTTAAAAGCCTAAAGCAAACCAAAAAATTTTTGTCCCAAAATCTCCAGGAATCATAATAAAAGCTAATTCGAGCCTATGAAAGTCCTCTATCCTCCCTCCCTCCCTTCCGCTCTCTCCCTCGATCGTTCAATAGAGTAGGCGAGAATGAGATGTAGTTGGTCAACAATAAGTATTTGGCTAAATAGCTTTGGTCATCCATATTTGCTTCTAATTGCTGAATGCATAGAAATCTGTACAACATCAATTCCTTTTTTCCTAAATCATCATTGCTCTATATCAACAACAGTACATCAGGGGGGGGTTTCACTTGTTATCCTGTATCCAGCAAACAACCTAAGGGGGGGGGGGAACTTGAAGAAGAGAAAATAGTATCTGTATGATGGATATATAATCTAATACTGTGGGGGAATGTCCTAGCAAAGAGGAGTCAAATGGCGTCCCAGCAACTACGTGTTCAAAAGCCCAGAATCCCGATCGAACGCTCAATAAAAGGGACGCTACCTATAACAGTAAGGGGATAAAAGTATTTAAACCTTCCACCAAAGCGGAGGATGTCGCCTAGGCCGAAACAAGTAGGAGGGAGGCCCGCTAACTACTGCCTGTGAGGAACGTACTCCTCCAGCCCCAGGTACAAATTCCAATTAATATTGGGTCAGGCTGCGTGTGTTCATTCGCCTCTGATCTATTAGACACCCACTGTTAAAAACAATACAAACATGAAAAGTAAGGTGTAAATGCTGACGGAAAAAAAGATTAGATTGGATGAAACTATAAAAGTATCCCAAAACTGTAACTTAACATAACAAAAAAAAAAATAAAAAAAAAGCTTTAAAAGACATTTAAGAAGTAAAATCTGTGAGGCCATCAATGCTCGCGCTGACCAATAATATATGTACCCTTATAATTATAACAAAAAAACTAGTACATCCAATTT
>NW_028234432.1:30735051-30737503 GCF_977035675.1 Penaeus japonicus | reverse complement strand
CAGATATACAACAGATATATACTGCGTAATCGACCATAATTACACACCGTATTCGCTTTCCATACGACGCCCGAGGAGGCTAAAAGTGAAGTGCCCAGACGGCTCTAGAATCTCTAGGGCTTGACGCCTTATTTCGCGACGCCGAGGATTATAAGCAGATGAGATATCCATCTATCCGGTTGTTACGAGAACGCCCATTGCATGCGGGGATGAATACGAACGGTTGCAATGCCAACGAAAATGTTTGCAGTTTTTTATTGTGTGTTTATTTGTTTGTTTATTTTCGTTTCTCTTGCTATATTACCTCTTTATTTGAAAACGAGAAATTATATGTATTATATATTTATATATTTATATTTATTTATATTATATATATATATATATATGTATATATATATAAATACACACACAACACACACACTCAGACACACACACACAAAACACAACACACACCACACACACACACAACACACAACAGACCCCAACCAGACCACACACTATATATGATATAATATATAGACATATATATATATATACATGTAAATACATATTTACATACATAAATATATTATATAGATACTATATTTATATATATATATATATATATATAATATATTGTGGTGTGTGTGTGTGTGTGTGTGTATGTATATAATATAATATTGCATACACACACACCCACACACGACACACACACACACACACAACCACATCTCACACACATTATATATATATAGATTTTATATATGATTATATTATATATAATATATATATATATATATACATGTATATATATATATATATATATATATCTTATATATATATATTCATTATATATGTATATATATTATTATATATATATATATATATATTAATATAATATATATATTATATATATACACACACATACAAACACCACACACACACAACACACACACACAACAACACACACCACACACACACAAACAACACACACACACACATATATTTATATATATATATATATATATATATTTATATATTAAATATATTATATATACATATTTATATATTTATATAATTTTTAACATATTTATTAATATAAATATATATATATATATATCATATATATTTAGATTTTGTGTGAGTGTGTGTGTGTGAGTGTGTGTGTGTGTGTTGTGTATGTATATAATATATTCTTTCTATGCATACACACACACACCACAACACAACACACACACACACACACACACACACACACACAATAAAATATATATTATATCATATATATATATATATATATTTTATACTTATAGTATATATATATATATATATATATTTATATATATATATTTATATATATATTTATATATTTACATATATATATACCACACTAAAATAACATATATATATATATATATATATAGATATATAGGTATATATATATATAAATTTTATAATATATTTATATTATATTAAATATATATTTATAATATATATATTCTATATATTTCTTATTTATATATAATATATATTATATATATTATATATATTATATATATATATATTCTGTATATATATATATATATATTATCTATACATATATATTTATTAATATTATATATATATATATATATATATTATATTATATAATATATATATATGTGTGTGTGTGTGTTGTGTGTGTGTTGTGTGTGTGTGTGTGTGTGTGTGTGTGTGTTGTGTAACAACACAACCACACCACACACACACACACACACACACATATATATATGTCTATTATATATATTATATTATTATATATACATATATATATATTTTAATATATCACCTCTATATATATCCAATATATATATATAAATATAAATATGAATGTTTATATATATATTATATCATATATATATTATTATATATATTATTTACATACATATATTTTTTAAATTTATATATATATATATATATTTATTTATATAATATATATAAATTATATATTATTACATATACATTTTAGCATTATCAAATTTTTCAACATTATTATCAATATTGTTCTTCTTAATATAATTGTGCGATGTTTATGTAGTACGTATGTATAAGTGCTGTGAGCATAAAGAGAGAGAAAGAGAGAGAGGAGAGAGAGAGAGAGGATAGGAGAGGAGCGAGAGAGGACGAGGAGAGGAAATAGAGAAAGAGACAGAGAAAGAGACAGAAACAGAGAAAAAGCTAAAATATTTCTACAATGTGCATACTCTTATTCATAAAAAAACGAAAGGCTCACTATTCCTTCCTGAAGCTTAAAGAGTTCATGGCGACACTTCAGGACACACGAATTAGCAAAGGTCAACCAGATCATGCGAATAAAATGTCGATTCTCAGCATGAAGTCTTGCACAGTATCAATCAACATAAAAGTCATTACCCAAATAAAAAGATGTGGAAAGAACAATGACATATTCCAATAGGAATATTCTTTTCTTGTT
>NW_028234432.1:30719209-30722451 GCF_977035675.1 Penaeus japonicus | reverse complement strand
ATATCATTTACAAATATAAATATATAATATTTATAATATGATAAAATACCCTAAAAAAACACAATATAATATACAATTATATATATAAAAATAATAATTAACTTATATATCAAGTGACTGCAGATCTTTTCACAGAGGGAAGTAACTAAAGTCACTGAGGAAAGGGTTACTGAAAAAAAAAAAAAAATAATCATGGCCAACTCTCGATTCAGTCATCATGTGATTTAAAGTCCAACGGCTTCTGTTACGAGAGAGCGAATCGAACCCAGCTACACAAGAATCTGTCGAACTTCAAAGAAAACATAACGAAACTGATGAGACAAACCAAGAAGGTTGTGGATTTACTTCGCAGACAGGGGGTGAAGAAGAGACGGACGCAAGAACATGGGACGTACTAGGTAACATACGGGATGAGGAAAGGAAAGGCGCGATGAGAACGATTGATGAGAAGAAGCAATGGAATCGAGGAGGGAGGGAGGAGGTTAGGAAAAGTAGATAGATAGTGATGTTTAGTGAGATAGAGAATGGAGAGAAAAAAGTAGCATTGCGGCATCTATAGAAATTGCAATTATTTTTCTGCTTATTGTTTCTTTGTTAAAAATAAGTAAGATTATGATAGTGGTTATTACTAGGATAAGACTTGTTATAAATTTAGCTCAGCTGTGATAAGAAAAATAAAATAAAAGTGGCAACTGTAATAAGAAAAAATGAAAATAAAGTCACTTAAGAATAATGTTACTGTTACCAGCTATACAATGTTGATATCAATATCGTAATATGAATATTCATCATCATTATGAAAAGTGTTGACAATGATGTTTTCCAAAATTATATCTTAAAGATATTTCGAATGTGTTCTTTATTTACGCAGTCAGGTGTAAAAATTCTCTCTCTCTCACTCTCTCTCTTTCTCTCTCTCTTTCTTCTCTCTCTCTCTCTTTCTTTCTTTCTTTCTCTCTCTCTCTCTCCCTCTCTCTCTCTCTCTCTCTCTCTCTCTCTCACTCTCTCTGTCTACCCATTTTTTTTATCTCTCTGTCTCTCTTTTTCTCTATCTAACTCTCTATCTATCTTTCTATCTATCACTTTCTCTCTCTCTCTCTCTTTATCTGCCTGTTTATCTCTATATCTCTTTCTGTCTCTCTAAGTATCCCTTTCTCTCTCTCCCTCCCTCTCTCTCTCTCTCTCTCTCTCTTTCTCTGTCTAACTCTCTCTCTCTCTCTCTCTCTCTCTCTCCTTCTCCTCTTCTTCCTCTCTTCTTCCTTTCTCTCTTATCCTCTCTGCCTCTCTTCTCTCCGAACCACACGTCTCTCTCTCCTTCCTCATCTCTCTCTCTCTCTCTCTCTCTCTCTCTTTCTCTCTCCTGTTTTTCGCTTTGTGTGGTTCTTTCTGCCTTCGTTTTCCTTTTTTCGATTGTTTATCTTGTGAACTAAGAGACGGAATATTCTGTTGGGAAGTTGGAAAGGTATCGTTCGATTGAATTCTCTTATTCTCTTTTAAGATACGAGGAATTTTGGCCAAGAAGAAGAAGAAGAAGGAGAAGAAATAGAAGAAGAAAAAGAGTGATAAAAAATCCCCAACATGAAAGAGCTTGCGGACACGCTCAGAGTC
Organism: Penaeus japonicus; assembly: GCF_977035675.1. NCBI lineage: Eukaryota > Metazoa > Arthropoda > Malacostraca > Decapoda > Penaeidae > Penaeus > Penaeus japonicus. The sequence goes on along the minus strand of NW_028234432.1, from coordinate 30,720,843 downwards.
GCCTCCCGTTTTCGTTGTTGATGGGAAATTCAGGGGAAACTGTTTTATATTGCTTAAGGAGGGGTATTTTGGGCCATAAAGGCTAGTTGTATATAACTTAAGAAAAGTAAAAATAATTTGGATACGAGATTGGTTATTGGTTATCGCGATGTGACGATGATCAAGAATTTAATGATCTTGTTAGAATATCTAATCAATGAGTCGTCGTATTTCATTGTTTAACTCTTCTTTTTTTTGTATTTTTTTCAATAATTCTATGGTTCTATTATTACGAGGCGGGAAATTAATAGAAAAAACACAATTTCTTATTTTCTTCTCCTTTTACCTCGTTTTTTATTAACTCGTTTTTATTTTTGTTTTTCATTCGAAAACTTTTATATGAGGTACTTTGAAGATAATTATGCGCTTAGAATGTTTAGATACTTTAGATATGTGTGTGTGTGTGTATGTATACACACACACACACACACACACACACACACACACACACACATACACACACACACACATATATATATATATATATAAATATATATATATATATTATATAATATATATATATATATATATATATATATATATATATATATATAATATATATACATATATATATGTTATATATATATAAATATATAAATATAGGGAAATATATATATATAATATATTCATATATATACATATTATAACTATTATATATATATATATATATATATATAATATATTATATTCATATGATATATATATACATATATATATATATTATATATATATATATATACATATATATAGAATCTATATATATAAATTAAATATATTTATAGATATATTATATATATATTATATATATATATATTAAATATATAGGTATTATATATTATTATATATATAATATATATATATATCTATATATATATATAGGTATATATATATATATATATTCTATATATATATATATATACGCATTAATATATACATAGATATATACATTGTATATATATATATATATATAGCCTGTAGTATATATATACTCTATATATATATTTATATATATGTGTGTTTATATACATATATATAACATATATATATATTATAATATATATAGATATATAATTAATATATATATACACATATGTATATATATAAACCATATATATATATAATATATTATATATATATATAATATTAACTATTCTTATACATATATATAGTATACATAAAAATTGTATATGATATATAAACACTATTAATAATATCCATATATATATATATTATATATATATAGACAATATATATATATATATATCTTTGGTATATATATATATATATATATATTATATGTTATATATGTTATTTATATATAAATTGTATATAATATATATATATTTACAATATATATATATAAGTATATTATAATCTATATTTATATTTACTATACATACAATATATATATATATATATTATATATATATATATATATATATATAAAAAAATTACTAATAAAAACAAAAAAAAATTAATTAAAAAAAATAAGATAATAAATAATAAATTTCAATAAAATAATATATTTCTCCATTAATATAATATAAAACTAAATATATAACAGTACGAAATATATATACTACATATAATATATA
>NW_028234432.1:30711709-30716709 GCF_977035675.1 Penaeus japonicus | reverse complement strand
CTCTCTCTCTTCCTCTCTCTCTCTCTCTCTCTCTCTCTGTTTCGCTCTCTCTCTCTCTCTTTCTCTTGCCTCTTCTTTCATGTAGTAAACTCTCTCTCTCTCTCTCTCTCTCTCTCCTCTTCTTTCATATAGTAAACACACTTTCTCTCTCTCTCTCTCTCTCTCTCTCTCTCTCTCTCTCTCTCTCTCTCTCTCTTTTTTTTTTTTTTTTTTTTTTTTTTTTTACACCTTTATTTATATTTACATGGTAGATACATACAATAAGTATTTAAATATACAGGCTAAAAGACAGAACTACTGCGTCTATCAAAAGCCTAACCAGTTTTATACATATAACATAAAATCACTTTAATATTTTAACCAAATATTTAACCTACTGCATTTGAAATCTTTGTAGTATAAGTTAGCTAAATTTATCTCACGATATGAATGTGTTCCACAATTTTAATATTTTGGAAAAATTTCTCCTTGTTTGTAATGTATAACACCGTGGTTCTCTAATGCTGCTGAACTGTCCACGATCTAGTGGTTCGTTCTTGCTGCTCCGCATAGAAGTCTCAGAGGCTGAAGATGAGGACATGCATCTCCTGGATCTTCGAACATTGTTGAAAGGCCTGCCTCATCTCTTCGGTGTTGGCAGACTGTCCAGTTTTGAGTTGAATTCCGATGCCATCAAAAAAAGCCGCTTTGTTCTGTCTTGGACTCTGTCCAGAAGGTGAAGATGGTTACTTAGCAGCTCCTCCCCAATGCAAGAGAGGAGGAACTCCATACAGATCTGATTTGTGCTTTGTATATAATATGTCAGTTCCTTTACCAATCCAATAGCCAATCGCAATTCTTCTTAGCGAAGTTAATTTCCTGGAATGCACTTTCCTGGTATTTCTTCAATGTGTGTCTTGAAAGTTAGTTTTCTTGTCGTAATGTGATGCCAAGGATATCTCAATTTCATTTTGTTGTTGCAGCGGTTTTTCCATTTAAATTTTTACTTTTAACTGGCTGTTGGGGATCTTGACACCACCATAAACTACTGTTTTTTTGGGGAGCAAAAAACTTAACTTTCCACTTAAACACCACCAAGCTGGCAATGTCCCCTTCATTACAGAGTTAACACTGTAATTCTGTGGCATTTTCTTCTCCTGGATTGTAGGTGACAGCTATCGTGCCGTCATCCGCAAAGCGCGCGGGCTTCGGGAATGAGATGGAGAAGATCATTTATGAAGATATTCCACATCATTGGTCCTAAGACACTGCCTTGTGAACTACCTCCTAGCTTCGATTGTGGTAGAGAGAGAGGAGATTCTTTGCCATTCAAGACTCTTTGAGGTGTCTGTCACTGAGATAGCTTTGTAGTAGTGCTAGCACATCTCCTCCCCACTGCCAGTGCTTTGATTTTCTCCATAGTAGCCCTCTATGTCCTCCACACTTTAATCAAAATGCCTCCTTCAATGGTTTCTAGAGACAATAATGGCAGTATGGCGACCCCGTAATCTAGGGCGCGGCTCCAGTCTGATGACATGAGTAAGTGAATGTCTGCAGCTGAACGTTGGTTTCCGGAATCCAAATGGCGTGTAGAGCACAAGAGGTGATTCCGTTTTAGGTGATCCGATATAACGGGACGATATAATCTTTTTACAGGACTTTGCTCACTGATGACAGCATAAGACACAGGTCGATAATTTTTAACTTCCGACTTGCTTCCTTTTTTATGTATTGGAATAATCATTACTGGTTTTCCATATATTGTGGCCATTCTTTTGCTGAGTGCAGTTGTTATAGACCTGGTAGTGGCAGCGAGATCCTCTCCCTTCAGGCACATCTTCGAAGGAGTCGAGGACTAATCCCATCTGGCCCTACAGCCTTCTTTTCGTCAAGTCCAATCAATATATTGTAGACTTCCGATTGAGATATCCTTATAGTTGGCATTTCGTCCCGTGCCATTTGTGGCAATTTTATTGTTTGTTGTTGATTGTTAGAAAGTTTCATCTTTTCTGCAAAATGTTGAGCAAGAAGATTTATTTTGTCTTCAGTATTTATTGCCATTTTACCATTCTGGGGCCGGATTCACTAACGCACTTACCATGATAAATACGCTGGTAACTACAATTATGATGGTAAAAAGACCGCATCGGTATTCACGAACAACTTACCATGATAGAATACAATGCTAAATTTACCAGTGGTTGGAGCTCTGGTATGTCCACTGGCAACTACGGCGATGACTCTCTCATCTCGCTTTATCCACAGCAAAAAATCACACATTTAAGCGACACTTTAGTTTTGCATGTACACTTATTATTAGATCAGAGTGATGGCAACTGTTTCATTCTCTTATGAATATGACAAAAATGCAATAAAATTCACAGGAAAATAAGCGACGAATAATGTTTCATGCAGCTTTCGTCATAGGCCTATCAATAACTGAAAATGATACATGGAATAATTATTTGACAAATTCAGACATTTTTGTTATAATAATCATTCAGCTGAAAAACAGTAACCATATAAATATATAAATTATTTTTGTGTAATGCTAATTTAGATACCAATTATTCATAATCTTTATGGGGTTTGATTGGGCATTTCTTTTTGGAAACGTTGATACAATATAACACACCATTGCGTGGGAGCCAGTTGTATTCTTATTCTTTCGACTCAATCTAAAAAAAAAAAAGGTTGTTTTTGAAAACCTTACGGTTTATATGGATCCATAAGATCATGCTATAGAATATGCTTTCTAGGAATTAATTTATATAGGACATAATTAAACACAGAAGAAATCTTTATTCTCTTTTCTTGAAAAACAAAAAAAGTCTCGCTGTTGGATCAGGTTTTGTTTACTTGTTACGGGATTGGTCAAGGAGGCCTAACAAATTATGTAAGGTCCGCTCGCTTGATTGGCGGAATCGAATATATACACCAGAGTTACCATCAAAATTTAACGGTGATAAAGTTCCCTCTTTACCCTTACAGGCGACTTTATCATCGACTTGATGAATCCCACTTTGCCATGACTGGTAAACGCTCTGGTAGTTTATACAGCTGGTTAAATGCCTTACCATCCGTATGTTTAGAGGTGGAAATCCAAGCCCCTGGGCCATGAGTGGGGGAATAGTACTGTACTCCTCAAGTCTCCTTGCCTTATCTTTGATGAGGATTCCACCATAATTTGGCCCGCCATACACGCCTTCTTCTAGTTTTCTTTTTTTTGGTGTGTTCTTTTCCCACATGGCAATAGCCCATTTTCTGAGTATTTTTCCATGTGCTTTTGTAGCATTTTTATGTAAAAAGCTTGTTTCTGTGTTGTTTGGTCTCCGTTTTTATTACTTTCCGTCGCCAAGCTTTATATATTTTTATCAGATGCTTCTTTGCAATCTGCGTCCAAACCATGGCTGGTCGGATTGGTTTTTGTGAGTCCTGTGTTGTATGGGGCACAAACTGCCTTCAATTAAACTCGTTACTGTTTCATTAAAGCTTATGACTTGGTGGTTGACGATTTCCTTGAATGATACTGGTCCGCAGTTTAATTTGTGACAGAGATGGTTTTTATGGCAGTTCCCAATTAGCAGAATCCCACTTCCATAGTGTGCGAGTGCAATCCTCCTCCCTGACACTTTTCATCTTGATCTTGGTCAGTACTGCCAAGGAATTGATCAGAGGAGCCAACATACCCCAAAGGTGCACATCAGCTTATTTAAAAAGGGGTGTGTGGTAGGTAAGTCCGGTTACCGACCGGATCAAGTGATTGATCCTGATTGGTGGGGTGGGTTAAAAATCTACATGTTGTTTAAGTCCATATACCGGCCAGTATCGGTTGTCGAAGGCAATGTTTTGTATTCTGTTTTGGTTCAGGTCTCCGGATGACTAATACATGGCTGACAGTTATTACTAGTCATTAGTCTATCAAGGTTTTCCATCAAAAAGTTTATGAGAACTGCCCTTTGGAGATGGACGGACGGTTAACAACCAAGACATAGTGTTCCGTGTTCCTTGTGCAATCAATAATTTTAAAATAATCAATATCTCCAGAATGTTCGGGTATGTCGCAGTCGATTAATCTGCAGAGTTGAAGGTTTTCCCTCTATAACATAGGGCTACTCCACCGCCCTGCGTTTGTTTGCGCATCTTTTTCTTGCCCTGTTCGAGAAGCCAGGAATCTTTGCATAGTTAGGGGCAGAGCTTTTGTCGTCTAAAAATGTTTTCTACAACAAAGTACCAATTATCTATCATTATTTTTTATTCACAAACTGGTGGGTGAGTTCTCCTACGTTAGGATGGAAGCCTCTTATATTTGCTGATATTATTTTAATCATGATACGTATGCATGTCTCTGTTGTTTGGGCGACAATTTTGGAAGTATACTTTGTGGATTGTACTTTCACACTATGGGTGGGGATGTAACTGGGTGTTGTGTAGTTTTGGTTTGGGATAATATATACCAACGTGTTCTTTGATGGAAGAAAACTCGCCTTTTGTTGCCAGGTATTGATCTGATGTATTTTTTATGTTTTTTGGGGCCGATTGTACTGCAGACAAAGTCCCTCCTGTGCACTGAGCCGGACAGCGCTAATCAAATCTTGGTTACGTTTTGTCAGCGATTTTTCCTCGCGAGCACAACGGTCATGAGGTGTGGTATCTTTTATTGCAATAATCGCAAAATTGTTGTTTTGGGGGCACTGATCCTTAGAATGTCCTTGACGATGACGACAATTGGCACTTCACTTCGTTCCTGGAATGTTGGATTACGTTTGATGTTCTTGTCGTGCGTGTGCCTGGTTTTGTTGTTACGTCCTCTGTTCCTGCTGTGCGTTGGAGTGAATGAGTCTGCTTCGTTCGGTGTTGATTTGTGTGTTTGGTTTCGTGAAGTCTGATTTCCTTTAATTTGATGTGGGGTCTATATGCGGTCCACTTTCAGAATTCACACTCTTTAAATTTTCTTTGTTTGCTCAGATGCCCCACCATATGTGTTGTTCCTCATTCTCTTCAAATATGTCTTTCACCCA
>NW_028234432.1:30702077-30706609 GCF_977035675.1 Penaeus japonicus | reverse complement strand
CGGGTCATTTTGGAGGAGGAATGTGCGCGGAGGTGAGTACCAATGGCTCACTTTTGCCTTCTCGTTCGAGTGCTTTTATGCGAAAGGAAATAGAGATAGAGGGAGAAAGGCAGGGAGAGAGAGATTGGAAATGGTGATAAGGAGAGATTAAGAGCGAGAAGGAGCGAGAGAGGGAGAGAAGGAGAGAGAGAGAGAGAGAGAGAGAATGATAGTATAGAGATGGGAGAGAGCAGTAGCCATCGGAGAAAGAGATAGAGATAGAGAGGAAAAAAAAAAAAAAAACAGAGAGTAGAAAATAAAAAGAGATAGCCATTAAATATAAACGCAAAAACTAAGGAAGAGTAGAGGAGAGAAGCGAGAAAGAAGAAAAGAGAAGGGAAAATTAGAGTCAAATAAGGTTCATTAGATAGACAAGAAAATCAAAAAAACAAACAAAACAACAACAACAAAAAATCCATCATACCAGCCCTCCCCCCAAAACACAAAAGACCGAAAAAATCACGTGACGGTTAAGCCCAGAAAAAAAGAAAAAATCACTTTAACATCAAACGTCATCAACAGCAGCCATTCGTAGACCCAAAAAGAATGGCTCCATCAGGTCGTGCGAGCCAAAATCATCCATGTAGATCGATGGAGATGCGAGCCGGATATGCAAGCGAGGGGGTAATATTAGTCAAATGTGTCAAGTGTGCAGTTGAGAGAATAGGCGATAAATTAGGCAGTGTAAGAGTACGTTCATTGAGCCTGAGTTCACACAGGTGGGTTATTGGGTAGCTAATTAAAAGCAGGGGGGGGTTTGTGGAAAGTGAGAGATGATGTATGTGGGGGGAGTGAGAGACTGTGGATCGGCGTGAAGGTCGTGGAGGGGGAGGTGAAGGTCCGGTGGGGATAGAGGAGAAGGTAGGATGTGGGTGGGGGTGTGGAGAGAGAGAAGAAGAAGAGAGAGAAGTGGGTCTGTGGAGGTGGGGGAGAGAAGAATGAGAGGTGGAGAGAGAGAAAAGAGAGGCTGAGAAAGAAAGGTGGGCGGGCAGAGGGGGAGAGAGGGAGAAGATGAGAGAGAGCGGAGGAGAGAGAGAGAGGGAGAGGAGAGGAGAGGGGAAGTGAGAAAGAGAAGGTGGGCGGAGGGGGTTTTGGGAGGAGAGGGAGAGAGGGAGAAAGAGAGAGAGGGGGGAGATAAAGGAGGAAGCGCAGAGCGAAAGAGGATATGCTGGATCAGATAGATAAAACAAAAATAAAGATTTTTACAAATTCGATATACTTGTTGACATATAACTAAATTAATATAAATACATGTTCATATATATAGAATATATAGGTATTATAATATACTATATATATATATATAAGTATTCTAGTGAGTAGTGCAAAACATATAAATATAGTAGGAATAGTATATATCAAGAGAATAAATGGATATAGCAGTAGTAAAGTAAGAAGTATATATATAGATATAGTATATATCGTACGTATATATATATATATATTTTTATATATATAAGAGTATGATAGTGAGAAATATATATATATATAGCATATATATAGCGTAGTATAGGATATATAGTAGTATATAGTATAATAATGAGTACGGTTGATCGAGATAAGAGATATAGAAATAGTCATAGAGTGAGAAGCATAAATATATATATAGATAGGGGGAGATATAGAATATATATATATCTGTGATGCGTCGGTTGTGTTGTGTTTGTAGTGTGCTTATTAATGGGATGTACTAATGAATACGAGGCAAAAAAGCACTGAATTTAAATAACTCATACAATGTTGTGATTTTTTCGCATTTTCATTCTACCGGAATCTGAATCATATATTTGTACAAAGTGACGATAGATGCAAGTTCCCTAATGAGGTTAACAATCAATCCGGTGCCTTTGAGTATTCTAGCATCACGAGCCGTGCTCACTTGGCCCCCCGTCCCACCCCACCCCCCCCCCCCACCCCACCCCCCCCCGCCCCCCCCCCCCCCCCGCCCCACAGGTACGCTGAGGAGCCAAAAGTAGATTGAGGGCGATTAAGAGACTTTTCTCTGTCAGCGGGAGCTGTCCTATTTCGGGACGCCGCTATTCGTCCCTTGCCGTTCCGCTGCGCGAATGTCGCTTCCCTCTGAGTTCCTCCACTTCGGGCCGCCAGCAGTGCGCTCGGTTGTATCCTTGCGTAATTCTGGGCTTCGTCCAGCTTTGCCTGGCACTGTTAGTGATGTACCGTCTCTGAATACGGAGTCACCTCGGGATACAGAGGCCTCCCCTCCGCGTCCGTCCCTGCAGTGCCCCGTCGTGCGCGCGACCCCTGCGCCCTCTTTACCACCATAGCGAGTCTTCCCTCCACCTTTTAACCCTCTCGTCTCCTTGCACGAGCGCGCGAGCTAGACTACCGGCCGGTTGTAGATCTTGCCGCTTCCCTGCGTATCGACGTAGCGCGCCGGCCCTCTGTCCCGCGCCTGAGCCGCCGCCTCATCCCACTTGCGCAGGGGGGGCGCCCGCACCCCCTTGCCTCTGGGTCTTTTATCGTTCCCTCCCGACTCACTCCTTCCCCCCTTTATGCCCTGCCCTTCCACGCCCTACTCCCACGTGTGGGGGCCCCCACCGGGGGGCCCCTGCCTTCCTGTGCTCTTCTTCCCGCCAGGTGCCCCACTTATCTTGCCCCTCTCGCGGTCTCGCCCCCATTTTGCCCCCTCGTCCCACTCCCCACCCCCTCCCTCCTCCTTAGCAATACTGTCCCAATAGTCCCACAATCTCTTCCCCTCTGCCCCTCTTCGCCCCGTTTGTTCGCAATCCCCCGCTCCCCTCTCACTTCCTCACGCGCCCCCCGGCCTTGCTCCGACCACCGATTACCCCCGCGGCTCCCCCAGGGCAGCACTCCATCAGTTCATGAATGAGAAGAGCGAGGCGGGCGCAATGGGGAGATGCACCTTTATAATTCAAGTGCCGTGTGGGCCCCCCAGCGCGTTCCCCCCCTCCCCACTGCGGCCCGTTCCGCACCGTCGTCCTTTACTGCGGTCCTTTCGGTGCGCTACTCCTCCGCCTCGTCCCCGCCTCTCCGGCCCTCTACCCCTCGGTCCCTCTCGCCCTCCCTTCGCTTACTCCGTGCTCTCGATGCCTTGGCTGCATACTTGGCACACACACAACACTACCACACACACCCGACACGAGCACACTCAAACTGCAAACACACATTGCTCGTCTCTCGTGCTGCTCTCTCTCTCGTCTCGGTCGTTCGACTCGTTCGCTCGGGCTCTCCTCTCTTTCTCCTCGGTCGTCCTATCTGCGTCACTCGTGCACTCGGGCCGGTCCTCGGGGGCATGCTCTCGTTCACTCGTCGGAACGTCGCTCGCGTAGTCGCTCGCGTCGCACGCTCTCTCTCGGCGATTTCTCTGCGTCTGATCTCGACTCTCTCTCTCTCTCGTCGTCTCTCTGCTCTCGCGGGGAGCGAGGCGTCTGTCGTGCTCTACCTGGCCTCTCGATCTCGGGGTCGATCCGCGAAGTCTCACGTCGGTCTCGTGCTCGTGCGGTCTCGGGTCCGTTTCGCTCTCCTCTCGTCGGTCTCTGCTCGTCGCTCGAGTCTCTGCTCGTCGGCGTCTCGTCGGTCATGCTCTCCGGTCGTACGTTTCTCGAGGCTCGTCTTCGTCTGCGTCTCTTTCTCTCGTCTTCTTCTTAGTGACTCTCTTCTCTCGTCGGGCTCGGAGGGCGGGAGGGGGGGCGAGGGCCTGTCCTGGGGCTCGTCGGGGCCGGGGGGGCGGGCGGATCGGCGGGGGGGGGAGGCGAGGGCGGCGGGGGGGGTGGCGGGGAGCATGCGGGGGTCGGGGGGGGGTCGGGGGGGCGGGTCGGGGGAGTGCGGGGGCCTCGGTGGGCGTCGGTCGGCGGGCGGGGGGGGTGCTCAGCGGGCGACGGGGCAGTCGTCTCGGGGTCGAGCACTCTTTCTGCGCTTTTTCTCTGCTCTCTCTCGCGTCTCGTTCTGCTCTCTAGGCTCTCTCTCGTTACTCTACGCGCGCGTTCCGGCGAGCGTCTCTCTTTTTCTCTCTCTCTCAGCTGCGCGTCGTCTTTTCTCTTTCTCCTCTTAGTCTCTTTCTCTCCTCTTGCTCGTCGTGCGTGTGCGGGCATCGAGCGTCGGATGCGAGGCGTGATCTCTCTGAGTCTTTTTATGATAATTAGCAATGTGACAAAGATGATAATGATGATGATAATAATGATGATTATAGTGATGATTGCTGAAAAATGATGGATTTAGATACGTTATGATAATGGTTAATGATTAGATTTATGAGCTAAGGATGATAATAATGATGATGATTAGGGTGGAGGAAGAACAATAATAGTAATGATGATAATAACAATGATGATGGAATGATAGTAATTGTGATAAAGATGATAAGGGACACGGAACATCTATATCCGATTGATATTGAAGCGACTAATTAAATTCGCAAATATCCCCCATATGCAAGATATCAATTGCATTCATAGTATGAACTTTTCGAGACCTGTAAATTAGGCAAATTAATTATGTGAATAAACCAAAGA
>NW_028234432.1:30679577-30689577 GCF_977035675.1 Penaeus japonicus | reverse complement strand
ACGAGAGAGAAAGACAAGAGCGTGGAATGAGAGCAAAGGAAATCCTGGAGAAGAAGAGAACGAAGATAGAAAAGCGAGAGACATGGAGGAAGAGAGCCCAAAGGCAATCCTGAGAGAGAGAGAAGAGAACGAGAAGAAAAGAGCGAGAGAGCGTGGAGGATAAGAGCCAAAGCAAATCCTGAAAGAGAGAGAACGAAGAGAAAAGCGAAGCGGGGAGAAGAGAGCCAAAGCAAGAACCTGAGAGAGAAACGAGAGAGAAAAACAAGAGCTGAGGAAAGACCAAGGCAAATCCGGAGAAGAGAGAAAGAGAGAGAAAAGAGCGAGAGAGCGTGATGGAGAGAGAGCAAAAGAAATCCTGGAGAAGAAGAGAACGAGAGAGAGAAAAGCGAGAGCATGGGAGGAGAGAGAGCATCAAAGGCAGATCCCTTGAGAAAGAAGAGAACGAGAGAGAGAAAGAGCGAGAGAGCGTGGGAGGGAAGAGACCAAAGCAGATCCCTGGAGAGAGAACAGAAGAGAGAAAGAGCGGAGAGCGTGAGGGAGAGAAGCCAAAGGCAAATCCTGGAGAGAGAGAGAGAACGATAAGAAAAGAGCGAGAGCGTGGAGGAGAGAGAGCAAAAGGAAGATCCTTGAGAGAGAGAGAAACGAGAGAGAGAAAGACGAGGACGTGGGAGGAGAGAGGAGCCAAAGACAGATCCTCGAGAGAGAGAGAGATAAAACAGAGAGAGAAAGAGCGAGAGAGCGGGGAGGGAGAGAGACAAAGCAGATCCGTAGAGAGAACGAAGAGAGCAAGACGAGAAGGCGTGGGAGGGAGAGAGAGACAAAGACAGATCCCGAGAGAGAGAGAGAGAGAACGAGAGAAGAAAGCCGAAGAGCTGGGAAGAGAACCAAAGGCAGATCCTGGAAAGAAGAAGAACGAGAGAGAGTTAAGCGAGAGACGTGGAGGGAGAAAGCCAAAGGCAAATCCTGGAGAGAGAAGAGAACGAGAGAGAGAAAGAGCGAGAGACTTGAGAGAGAGACCTATAGACCATCCTGAAGGAGAGCAACGCAAGAGAAAACGAGAGAGCGTGGAGAAAGAGCCAAAAAGGCAAATCCTGGAAGAAAGAAACAAAAAAAAGCGAAGAGCGTGAGGGATAGAGAGCATATACAGATCTGAGAAGAGAGAGAACGCGAGAGAGAAAGAGCGAGAGAGCGTGGAGGAGAGAGAGCCCAAGGCAAATCCTGAGAAGAGAGAGAAACGAGAATAGAAAGAGCGAGAGAGCGTGGAGGGAAAGAGCCAAAGCATATCCGAGAGAGAAAGAACAAAGAGAAAAGCGAGAGAGCGTGAAAGAAGAGCCTAAGGCAATCCTGGGAAGAGAACAGAGAGAAAAACGAAGAGCGTGGAGGGAAGAGAAGCCAAAGCAGATCCTGGAGAGAGAGAGAGAACGAGAGAGAGAAAGAGCGAGAGAGCATGGGAGGGAGAGAGAGCCAAAGGCAGATCCTGGAGAGAGAGAGAGAGAACGAGAGAGAGAAAGAGCGAGAGAGCGTGGGAGGGAGAGAGAGCCAAAGGCAAATCCTGGAGAGAGAGAGAGAACGAGAGAGAGAAAGAGCGAGAGAGCGTGGGAGGGAGAGAGAGCAAAAGGAAGATCCTGGAGAGAGAGAGAGAACGAGAGAGAGAAAGAGCGAGAGAGCGTGGGAGGGAGAGAGAGCCAAAGACAGATCCTCGAGAGAGAGAGAGAGAGAACGAGAGAGAGAAAGAGCGAGAGAGCGTGGGAGGGAGAGAGAGCCAAAGGCAGATCCTGGAGAGAGAACGAGAGAGAGAAAGAGCGAGAGAGCGTGGGAGGGAGAGAGAGCCAAAGGCAGATCCTGGAGAGAGAGAGAGAACGAGAGAGAGAAAGAGCGAGAGAGCGTGGGAGGGAGAGAGAGCCAAAGGCAGATCCTGGAGAGAGAGAGAGAACGAGAGAGAGAAAGAGCGAGAGAGCGTGGGAGGGAGAGAGAGCCAAAGGCAGATCCTGGAGAGAGAGAGAGAAAGAGCGAGAGAGCGTGGGAGGGAGAGAGAGCCAAAGGCAGATCCTGGAGAGAGAACGAGAGAGAGAAAGAGCGAGAGAGCGTGGGAGAGAGAGAGAGAGAACGAGAGAGAGAAAGAGCGAGAGAGCGTGGGAGAGAGAGAGAGAGAACGAGAGAGAGAAAGAGCGAGAGAGCGTGGGAGAGAGAGAGAGCCAAAGGCAGATCCTGGAGAGAGAGAGAGAGAACGAGAGAGAGAAAGAGCGAGAGAGCGTGGGAGGGAGAGAGAGCCAAAGGCAGATCCTGGAGAGAGAGAGAGAACGAGAGAGAGAAAGAGCGAGAGAGCGTGGGAGAGAGAGAGAGCCAAAGGCAGATCCTGGAGAGAGAGAGAGAGAACGAGAGAGAGAAAGAGCGAGAGAGCGTGGGAGGGAGAGAGAGCCATAGACAGATCCTGGAGAGAGAGAGAGAACGCGAGAGAGAAAGAGCGAGAGAGCGTGGGAGGGAGAGAGAGCCAAAGGCAGATCCTGGAGAGAGAGAGAGAACGAGAGAGAGAAAGAGCGAGAGAGCGTGGGAGGGAGAGAGAGCCAAAGGCAGATCCTGGAGAGAGAGAGAGAACGAGAGAGAGAAAGAGCGAGAGAGCGTGGGAGGGAGAGAGAGCCAAAGACAGATCCTGGAGAGAGAGAGAGAACGAGAGAGAGAAAGAGCGAGAGAGCGTGGGAGGGAGAGAGAGCCAAAGGCAGATCCTGGAGAGAGAGAGAGAACGAGAGAGAGAAAGAGCGAGAGAGCGTGGGAGGGAGAGAGAGCCAAAGGCAGAAATGAAGAGAAATTAACTCCCGTGGAATGAGCTCAGAACCCACAGCTAGGGGGAACCACACCTGTGCATTATGAATGGAGTTTATTCACAGCAGATTCACCAAGTTACACATCTGCGTCGCGGGGGGGAGGGAGGGAACTAGGGGGCCACAGGACGGGCGATGGGGTGATTACTATACACTTCTTCATGTGTGTGTGTTTGGTGTATTATATATCTATATCGATATATATGTATATATGTAGATATATATATATTTATATATATTTATATTTAATATATATATATAGATTAGTTATACATATACTCTATATATATATATATTTATTTATATATTTATATATATGTGTGTGTGCTGTGTGTGGGTGTGTGTGTGTGTTGTGTGTATTTGTGTTGGGTGTGTGTTTATACTATTTCATTATAATATATATTATTATATATATATATATATCTTATTTATATTATATCTATATACTTATATACAATATATATTTGAAGATATATATAGTATATATATATCTTATTTATATCATATATATTTATTTCTATATAGATATTTTATCTTTGTGGTGGGTCGTGTGGGTGTGTGTGTTTTTGTGGGTGTGTGTGTGTTACTGTAATTTATTTTATAACTATACCTTTTTCATATATATTATATATATATATATATTTTTTATTTTATTTACTATCTTACTATATATAGTATATATACTATATATATATTTATTTTTTATTTATATATATATTATATGTGTGTGTGTGGTGGTGTGTGTGTATCGTGTGGTATTATACAGTGATATATATTATATATATATATATATATATATATATATATATACGATATCTATATATACTTTATTTTATAGTATATTTACTGTATTTATATACATATACTATTTTTATTTATTTATTTCAGATATAGATCGTTTATTTATTTATTTATATTATATATATTTCTAGTATATATGTTTATGTAGATATATTTATATTATATATATATATTTACTATTTATATATTAACCTGATAATATATTAGATATATATTAGAGAGATTTATACACGCAAACCTATCCCACACCACCACCCTCACTTTTTATTTATATATATATACTTTTTTTATATATATATATATATTATTATATATATATCTATAATATTTAATATTTAAATATTGTTATGTATATGATATCTATATATATATACTTTATATTTTTATTTATAGATATATATATATATATATATATCTATATTATACTGTCTATATATTACATATGTGTATATATATATATATCTTATATATATATATTTTTATTATATAATCATATTATATATATATATCTATGCATATTTGTATATCTGTCTATCTATATTCTATCCATCTATCAATCTATCTATATATCAATTTCTATCTACATTAATATTTATATTATTTATATATATATATATTTTTATTTATATATTTATATATTAGATTCATATATTTATATAGACTTATATATTTAATATATATATATATATATCTATGTATACTTTCTTATATTATATATATATATAATTCTTTTTATATATATACTATATTTATATATAATATACTTTATATATATTTCACAACGCACACACATATAGATGAATACGAAAGAGATAGACAGATAAATAAAGTACATAATAACAACGCTTTATTTCTGTTCTTTGAAAGTCCTGACGAATAAAAAAAGAAGAACAAATATCATACAGTAGCAGAGCTTATAAAGACCGGGACACCATAACAGCCCACGCAGCATAACAACCACACCCTCGTGGTTTAACGTAATGAAAATGAACGCCATAGAAACAGGAAGATATCACATATACCTCAGCTCGTTAGGTGGCCAGATCAGCAGAACTTTTAACACTCTTTCTATTTAGAATTCCCCGATGGTTGATAAATTACGAGAAATATGATATAGGGTGATAATTGTCATGATTTAGAGAGACTAGACGACAAACAGATTACAGGGAAATTGTATATATACTCATCATTAGAATTTCCTGATGACTGCTAGCTTATAAGAAATATATACACAAGCTAATGCCGTAACTTATTAAATAGATAGTAACAGCAGTCCTTAATAGGAATTCCCTATACTAGAGATCGCACATGACAAACAAAATAACCTTAATATTCTAGCTTCCCCACGCACGCACAAGCCATAAACAAACTTATTTACTTTTTCTCCTAGGAACAGAACGCAGAACCACCCTATCCTGAAACCCCCTTTAAAGAAAATGAGAAGTTGAAAGCCCGCCCCCATTTTTTTTTTTTTTTTTTTTTCCTCTTCAAGATTCTTTGGCCCTTTTTTTTTTCTTTTTTTTTCCTAGGCCGTTAGCTCTCTCTTAAGACTGAAAGGTTGTGAAACACTTGAGCAAGGTGTAAACAAACAGGAGAGCCTCGGGTGGGGTCTTGAAGAGTGGGTGGTGGGTGAGGGCGGCTGGTGGGCGTAGGGTGGGCGTTGGGTGGGCGTGGTGCGCTGTGGTTAGTGCTCTGTATATGTGCGTTGGGTGGGGGCCTTTGAGAAAGAGGGAAGGAGAGAGAAGGGTGGAGGGGGAATGGGATTGAAGAGAGAGGAAGGGGATAAGGAGAAAGAGAATAAGAAGGAGGAGGAGAAAAAAGAAGAAGAAGAAGAAGGAGAAAAGGAAGGACATAACAAAGTCTAACAAGAGTAACGTATGCCGGAGGTCGATAAAGAGGAGGAGAAGGAAGAAAAAGAAGAAGAGGTATAAGAGAAAGAAGAACAAAAAGAAAGCTTAAGAAAAAAAGAGAAACAGCAGAAGAAAGAAGAAGAAGAAAAAAGAAAAAGAAGAAGAAGACGAAGAAGGAGAAAAGGAAAGAGACAACAAAATCTAGCAAGAGTAGCGTAGATCCACAGGTCGATAAAGAAGAGGAGGAGGAAGAGGAGTAAGAGAAAGAAGAACAAAAAGAAAGCTTAATAAAAAAAATAAAAATAAAAACAGCAGATGAAAGAAGAAGAAAAAGAAGAAGCAGAAAGAAGAAAGAAAGAAAGAAAAAAAGAAAAAGAAGAAGCAGAAAGAAGAAAGAAAGAAAGAAAGAAAGAAGAAAAAGAAGAAGCAGAAAGAAGAAAGAAAGAAAGAAAGAAAGAAGAAAAAGAAGAAGCAGAAAGAAGAAAAAGAAGAATCAGAAAGAAGAAAGAAAGAAAGAAAGAAAGAAAGAAGAAGAAGACGAAGAAGGAGAAAAGGAAAGAGACAACAAAGTCTACCAAGAGTAGCGTAAGTCCACAGGTCGATAACACGAAGGTGAAGAAGAAGGTCGAGGAGATGCAGGAAGAGCCCACCCCCCCCCCCCCCCCCCCCCCCCCCCCCCCCCCCCCCCCACCCGGAGAGAAAAAGCTCTACCGGAGACCGAGCGAGAGAGAGAGCCTAGCCTGGCTGTGTGTTTGAGAGCCGAGGCGCTTTTATGAGGGAGAAAGAGCTGGTGAGGGGAAGGGATGTCGGTGAGTGAAAGAGAGGTTGGTGAAGTGAGAGAGAGAGGGGGGAGGAGGGGGAAGGTGAAGGGGAGGGGGAGAGATTGGGAATGAAGGGGGGAGAGAGAGAGAGGGGGAGGGAGAAAGATGGGGAAAGAAGGAGAGAGAGAGGAGGGGGAGGGAGAGAGAGAGAGAGAGAAGAAAGGAGGGCATATTATTGAGGAAAAGGGAGAGAGATAAAGAGGGAGAATGAGAGTAAAAAAAGAGAGAGAAGGAGAGGGAGGAGTACAGTGAGAAAGAGAGAGGGAAAGAGGGAAGTAAATGAGAGAGTGGAGAGAAATAAGAATTACACATACAAACATACACACATGCACACACACACACACACACACACACACACACAAATACACACACACACGCACACATATATATATACACACACACACACACGACCATTTATTTGTTTATCATTCTATTCATTAAGTTCTACAATAATTCATCATCACTAAAATAATATATTTCACTCCACAATTTTGCGGTCGTTTAATTTCTTTTGAAATATGGCCGTATATTTACCTTTGAAATTCAACCCCACCATTTCCTGCAATTGCTAATTATAGGTTCGTTATTGTTGCAATCATAAATACTATCATTATGGATAATACAGCTTTACTTAGCTTACTTTTATTATAAACCAAATTCCTATTTCTATCCTGTCACTGATAATGCTGCTGTTTTTATTGCAACTGTTATCACTGCCATTGTTTTCATCATCATTCTTATCACCATCATTGTTTTTATTATCATTATTTATAATCATTCTTATTATCATGATTTATCATTATGTTTATCGTTATTATCATTCTTATCATCATCTTTATTTTCATGATCATTCTTATCAAAATCATTGTTTTTATTACTTAATATTTATAAACATTTCATCATTATGTTTTCGTATTATCTTCTTATCATAACCAATTATTTTGCATTAAATTCTTATAAATAATTCATTGTTTTGGCATCATTCTTATTATCACCATTTATCATTATGCTTATTGTTATTGTTATCATCCTCATTATCGTCACTGTCAGTAAAATCATTATCATCATTATAAATATCATCGTTGTCTATGTTATTGATATTATTGCTAGCATTATCGAAGCAATTGCAATCATTATGTTCTTACACTGTTATCATCATTATCCCTATTATCATTCAATTCTCCTTCTTCTCGTCTTTATCATCATCTCCTTTTCTACTCTTTCCTCCATCATTATCATTATGACATAGACATAATCATCTGAATAATTATAACAAAAAAAAAAAATGTAGAAGAAGAGGAAGGAGAAGGAAAAGAAGTCGAAGAAGAAGAAGAAAGAAGAGGAAGATGAGTGAGAAGAATGAGAAGAAAGAAGAGGAAGATGAATGAGAAGAAGAAGAAGAAGAAAGAAGAGGAAGATGAATGAGAAGAAGAAAAGAGAAGAAGAAGAAGAGGAAGAAGATAGAAGAGGAAGATGAATGAGAAGTAAGAAGAGGAAGATAAATGAGAAGAAGAAGAAGAAAGAAGAGGAAGATGAATGAAAAGAAGAAGAAAGAAGAGGATGATGAATGAGAAGAAAAAATCGAAGAAGAAGAAGAAAGAAGAGGAAAGTCAAAGAAGAAGAAAGAAGAAGATGAATAAGAAGAAGATGAATAAGAACAACAAAAAAGAAGAATGAGAATAAAGAAGAAGAGAGAGAAGAATAAAGAAGAAGAAGTAGGAAGAAGAGTATGTAGGAGAAAGAGAATAAAGAAGAGGAAGAAGAAGAAAAAAGAAAAAGAAAAAGGTGAAAGAAGAAGAACGAAGAAGAAGAAAGAGAAATATAAAGAATAAGAATAAAAAGAAAGAAGATAAAAAAAAAATTGATGATAACAAAAAAAAAAAAAAAAAAAGAAAATAAATGATAACAAAAAATATCAACATCTTGCACTCACAGTCTATGCACACGTCATGATAGACATTGCAATAGTTTCCATTTTCCTTGGCAAGTCTCTTTATTCCGAAGCACTTATCCTCTGGCCAATCAGAACATCACTTAGAATGCAGGATTTTTTAATGCCTCTTTTGACATGCATTTTCTTGAGGACTCTCTCCTCCATATTTAGGTCTATCTACCTCGCTGGCGTTGCGTCTACGGGGGTGTTGGGGGGGGGGGGGGGGGGGGGTTAGTCCGCTTTCCGTTTCTTTGCTTGGGTTATTTTGCTTTATTGTCTTTGTCTATTTCTCTCTCTCTCTAGCTCTATGTCTCTGTGCCTCTCTTTTATATCTGTCTGTCTCTGTTTTTTTTTTCGGTCTCTTAATCTTGCTCTGCTTTCTTCTCTCTCTTTGGCTTTCTTTCTTTCTCTCTCTCTCTCTCTCTCTCTCTCACACGCTTTCTTTCTCTCTCTCTCTCTCTCTCTCTCTCTCTCTCTCTCTCTCTCTCTCTCTCTCTCTCTCTCTCTCTCTCTCTCTCTCTCTCTCTCTCTCTCTCTCTCTCTCTCTCTCTCTCTCTCTCTCTCTCTCTCGCATTCTCTCTCTCTCTCTCTCTCTCTCTCTCTCTCTCTCTCTCTCTCTCTCTCTCTCTCTCTCTCTCTCTCTCTCTCTCTCTCTCTCTCTCTCTCTCTCTATTTACTTGTCTGTTGCCTTTCTCTCCTCTTTCTCTCCTTCGGTCTTTCTCCTTTTCAAAAACCGGCGGTGAAATGTGGATGTTTGCGTGCGTAGACTTTTGTACCCGTGTTCCCTCTCCTCTTTAATGGGGTCGTTTTCATTTCTTCCTTCCTTTCCATTTATTATTGCTCTCTTTTATTGTCATTATTTTTTATTCAAATTCTCCTCGTATTCATTTTTGAGTGGAAATATTCGTATGTTGGCATTAAGAAGATAATAACTACAGACACTTAAATATAAACATTTGAATATACAAGCTTACACACGCACACACACACACACACACACACACGCACACACATACACACACACTCGCACATATACGCACATACTCACACGCACGAACGCACACACAGATACACACTCATACACATATAAGCACAAACTGTCAGAAAACCCATTACATATTAAAAAAAAAAAAGTTATTTCGTGTGAAGCATTTTGTGTGCAGAGTGCTTTGAAATTCATGCACATATTGCAAACACATTTTCACTGAATTCGTTTCATCCCTCCTTTCAATACATTATATAAACACAATCATCCACACACACATGCTCTCTCTCTCCCTCCCTCCCTCTCTCTCTCTCTCTCTCTCTCTCTCTTTCTCTCTCTCTCTCTCTCTCTCTCTCTCTTTCTCTCTCTCTCTCTCTCTCTCTCTCTCTCTCTCTCTCCCTCTCTGCTCTCTTCCTCTTTCTCTCTCTCTCTCTCGCTCTCTCTCTCTCTACTTTCTCTCTTCTCTCTCGTCTTTCTCTCTCACTCGTTCTCTCTATGTATATCCACACACACACCACACACACGATCACACACACACCAGAAGCACACACAAACACACTCACTCCACTCCACACAGATCAATCTCAAATTACACACGTATACGTACTACTCCAATGCTCACAGACATGCAATCCCAAATTTATACGAACTTCAAACTATCGGCAAAGACTCCGGTTTATCGGCTTTTTTGTTAACAAGCGTTATTATCAACTGACATTAAAAGGAAAAATGCAGATGAATAGGAAGAATAAAGAGAAGGAGACAGGAGGAGGAGGGAGAAGGAGGACGAG
>NW_028234432.1:30663827-30666327 GCF_977035675.1 Penaeus japonicus | reverse complement strand
AGTCGCGTATCTTCTCACTGTGTGGGCGTGGCCCTCAGAGCTGCAGTATATAAGATCCGTACTAGTAAATGGGTAGGGCGACTTTCCTATCTATTTCCTTGTCTCAACATGGTCTATGCATTGGTAGGTTGAGACTATCAATATTCAAAGCTATCTCAATATCACTATCGTAAACATTTTAAGCTCACAAAATAATTGTTTTATGTTAATGACATTTTCCTTTCAGTCGGTCGTTCTGGCATGCGCCGGGGTCGTTCTGGGCTCCGTCCATCCCCCTGCATATGGCCATCACCCACAGCCCGCCTACGGTCATCATGCGCCTGCTTACGGTCATCAGCCTGCCTACAAACACAATTACTGTGACCCAACTGTTGCCCCCGCCTGCGCTGCCAACTCCACTCTCTCGTACTGCTTGGAAGACGCTGAGTATCCCGAGTACGAGATCAAGGGTGCCATCAGTGCCGATCAGCTCTTCGCCAAGAAGTACGCTGACATCGCCGACCAGTCTGCTGATGACCTGGTAGACATGGTCACCAAGGAGCAGGAAGAGGCCTTCGACTACTCTTACTACACTGGGGCTTCCACTGGGGACTCTCCTTACGATGCCACTCACTGGGCTGGTCCTGAAGACTACATTTGTCCCTCACAAGTGGTGTATGCCATGCCCAAACGTGCCCAGAATGTGGAGGGCAAGTGGCGTGTCATTGTCAAACACTCGACGCTTCACTATTTACAGCCCACGACTACGGCCGTTGGAGACTTGTCTGTTCCAGAGGCTTGCTTGCCGCGCCCTTGCTCTTGCTACCCAGAGCCACTGCACCCAGAAGTCACGCCCCTGTACAGCGACTCTCCTACGACCCATGTGACCCCTACAAGGGTCTCTTCATCGACATCTACAAGATGCCATCTGCCTGTTCATGCCATCTTCCCGCCTAAGAAGCCACCAGAACGTTCTTAAATGAATCGGGAGTTTTCACAAAGGATCCAAGACTCCTTAGTCACGACGGAACCACTGACAATCCCTGTTAGCCCAGCCCCTTAGAGCGAGGGAGACGATCCCGAGGTGGACTGGAGAATGCTTTCTTCACGTAACCAACACTAGTCATGCAGGAATAATCCGGAACGCTCCACCTCGCTTCCTCTCTTGTCTCCGTTTCATTTCCACTATTTTTATATATTGTGATAGACACGAGAAGTCCGATTTAACTATATGCTTATAAAATATCAATGATCAACTCGACCATATTTTATATGATTAGATCCTGTTTTGATGTGAAATGTTATTCTCATGTAGAACATAATTTTGAATTAGAACACAGCATCGCCCCATCATTATCAATTATAGCAACACGATAAAAATAACGATGAATGGCATATACACAAGACTGGGTTGAAACGTTGGTGCTTGAATTATTATTTATGCATGTATATATACACAGCATTTAATACTGAAAAGTTAATTTCTGTTATCCTATGGAGTCATAAACACAAAAACTGTAATGTAGTAATGCGTCAACCCCCATTTTTTGCAGTTACTGATAACAACACTTTATACTTTTGGTTAAGCAATATGAATCGTTAAATGCAGATAAGTAATGATTCGATTAATATATTTGTTCATTTACTCCACAAGTAACATACCGTATGAGCAAGGGAGACAAGTAGATCAAGAGTTACAACAACGTAGGCACTGCCTTTCTTAGAAAGCATAAGAAACCAGAAAAAAATAAAAAATAAAAAAATAAATAAATAAATATATATATATATATATATATATATATATATATATATATATATATATATATATATAAACATACATATAGCCACATAATAAATGAAATGAAATTAAGTAAATAAATAAATGTTCATTTTCATGTGTGCTTGTATGTATGTATGTATTAATATACATAGATTAATACATCTACTTTTGTTGAATTAATTCAAAGAAAACGCATATTTTCAAATCGTGAAAAAAACAAATCATACTATCCCTTATAAATTCTATATCAATTCATATTAATTTGCACATTAATGTTCATCGGCACAGACGATTAAGTAAGGTGTTGCAATTATTAATTCTATAAGATATAGCCTTTACAATCTACACCGTCAATATTTTTTCTTTGATATATAATATGTACAAATATTGTCTATTGATTTAGCTATCCCAATTGTAACACTCGGTATATTGGGTTTAACTAACGATGAGGTAAACATAGAATTCATGAAACATGAATCATATATACAAAAAAAAAAAAAAAATATATATATATATATACATATATATGACAGACATATAGAGACATAACACACAAACACCACACTCACACTCACCTCACACTCACACCATATAATATATATATATACACAAAACACACACTTACATGTATAATTATGTACATATATATATATATATATATAAATATATTATATATATATATATATATATATAATATGTATATATAAATATATATATATTTATATATATGAATAGATATAT
>NW_028234432.1:30651483-30656788 GCF_977035675.1 Penaeus japonicus | reverse complement strand
TTATCATTCGAAGGATTAATGCAAAAAAAGGGGGATATTACATTTATTATATGATATTATATTATATCTATATATATATATCTTATATATATATATATATATATATATTATATTTATTCTCTCTCTCTCTCTCTCTCTCTTCAGGTAGAATATATTATAATACATATATATATTAATTAATATATCATATATATTTATATATATATATATATATTTATATTTATATATATTATATAATATATATATATATTTTATTCTGTATTATATATATATATATATATAATATTAATATATACATTATATATCTTATATAATATATATATATATTATATATACATATATATATATATATATATATATAATCTATATATATATATAATATATATATTATACACATATAAAATTGTTATATTACATATACTATAATATATATAATATTATATATATTATATATATATATATATATATAATTCATATATATATATATATAAATATATATATAGTATATATAATATATATATATATATATATATATATATAATATATATTCATACAATTACTATTATATTATCAATATATATATATCATCATATATATATATATATATATATATATATATATACATACAAATACTATATATATATATATATATATTATTATATATATACTATATATAATTAATATATAATTATTACACATACATATATTATATATATATAATATATATAACTATATATTTAATATATATTATAATATTATATATATATATATATATATATTTATATTTATATACATATACACAGTAATGTATGTATATTGTATACTAATATATTTACATATATATAATATATATATATATATATATATATATATATATATATATATAATATTATATCTATATATATATATATACACCAACCACACACACAAACACCAACAGTTTGACACCTTATTAGTTCTTCATTAAGAACTAAGAACTGATGCGTTTTGGGAGTCTTTTCTTGAGAAAAAAAAGTGATTCATGGCATGACTTATTTGTATTACCTACATCCTTATTATCTTGTTATCGTTATTACTCGGTACCAACTCGCTCACTGACCAGTTTAGTAACGATGGTGATTTATGTTGTACCAATAAGTGGTGAAGTGCAGGTCTCGGTTAAAATTAACCTATTACATTAAACACAAAAAACGACAACAAAGAGTAAGTCGTTTATTTTTTTTTTTTATTTAAAAAAACTCAAAAAAAGGCCAATGTTCATACAACGGCATGCAGATCACGCTCAGTAACCCAAAGCAAACAGAAAACGCAAAACATTAAACTTTAATCTCCCCCCCAACCCCCCCTCTCATCACACAGAGTAAAAATTCCACTTAGAGTAATTTGCCACTTGTCGTTTTTAAAAAATTTTTGAAACTTGGTTGAAACTTTTAAACGAAGCTACTATAATCATTTTTGTTCCTTTCAATCATTGTTTACAATCAATTCATAATTTCTATGTTGGACAGGAGGTGACTAGGGGTTATAAATGGATTCTGGCTATGTGTTTTTAATACTGATTTTAATTTGTTCATTACTTAAATATTATAATTTACTGATTTCATTACTAGACAATTTTCAAACAATAGTTACAAAATTGGATAATACCTAAAACCAGTATAAATAGTTCCTTAAGCTGAAAAATTTTCGCGAATAAGCTTAGGGATATAGGGATTAAATTCTATTCATTATTTTAGTGATGGATTTTTTTTAAACATTGACCCATTTTTTTCTAACCGATTCCATTCAGTATAGCTTCCATTAATTCAATTATCATTCCTTATTGTTATCATTGTTATTTAATTTTTTGCTAGCTTGTGATATGATAAATCATAAGAATTACAAACCATATTACATTCAAGTCGAAACATGATCAATATATCTGAATATTTAATTTATCCTCATTAAAAAATTCGTTAGACTTAGAACCAAGGCCCTCCTTCGGCGATTCTCGGAAACAAACACGCCTATTAGAGGGATACTAACAAAAGGAAAGTTACTCAATTTTACCCTTTCCTAATTACCAGGGGCCCCAAATTGAGTATGATAATCCCTGCTCAGCTTAGGGTTTAGTTAGTCTTGGAATCTAGATCTGGGAAAATTTAAGTGAATTTTCCTTGTATATAGTTTTCCTTTCTATAAGCATCAATTTATGCTAAGTTCTTATTAATAAAGATTAATATTTATTATTACATTATAAGTAACTAACCTAAACTCCTACAAAACAAATAATTTAAATCCTGCCTATAGTTCCCTACTATTTTACTACTGCTAAACAACCAAAACAACCTCTTTACTACTACTATTACTACTACTTTTACTACTGTTAATTACTACTAATAATACTAATAACC
Organism: Penaeus japonicus; assembly: GCF_977035675.1. Taxonomy (NCBI): domain Eukaryota; kingdom Metazoa; phylum Arthropoda; class Malacostraca; order Decapoda; family Penaeidae; genus Penaeus; species Penaeus japonicus. Next base: position 30,654,395 of record NW_028234432.1, on the reverse strand, counting down.
TTTACTACTTATATACATATACTACTTACTATTACTACTACTTGGTATTACTACTTCTTTACTATTACTACTACTAATACTAATTACCTTTTTACTATTACCTACTATTACTTACTATTTCTACTACTTCTTCTACTACTACTACTACAATTACCTTTAATACTACTATTACTACTACTTCTACTACTTCTACTACTACTATTATTACTACTACTACTATTTCCTTTACTACTACTACTTCAACTACCTTTACTACTTACTATTACTTACTATTTCTACTACTTCTACTACTACTACTACAACTACCTTTAATACTACTATTACTACTACTTCTTCTACTTCTACTACTACTATTATTACTACTACTACTATTACCTTTACTATTGCTACTACTACTACTGCTACTTCTACTACTACTATTACTACTAATAATACCATTACCTTTACTACTACTACTACTTCAACTACCTTTACTACTACTATTACTACTACTTCTACTGCTTCTACTACTACTATTACTACTATTACCTTTACTACTACTACTACTACTTCTGCTACTTCTACTACCACTATTACTACTATTACTACAGCTACCTTTACTACTACTATTACTACTACTGTTACTACTACTTCTACTACTACTATTACTACTACTAATACAATTACCTTTACTACTACTACAACTACCTTTACTACTACTATTACTACTACTATTACTACTACTAATACTATTACCTTTACTACTACTACTACTACTACAACTACCTTTACTACTTCAACTACTACTACTACTTCTACTACTACTATTAATACTAATAATACTATTACATTTACTACTACTACTACTACAACTACCTTTACTACTTCAACTACTACTACTACTTCTACTACTACTATTATTACTACTACTACTATTACCTTTACTACCACTACTACTACTTCTGCTACTTCTACTACTACTATTACTTCTACTACTACCATTACCTTTACTACTACAGTACTACTACTACTTTTACTACTTCTACTACTACTTCTGCTACTTCTACTACTACTATTACTTCTACTACTACCATTACCTTTACTACTACAGTACTACTACTACTTTTACTACTTCTACTACTACTACCACTACTACCTTCACTACAACTACTACTACTACTGCTACTTCTACTACTACCACTACTTTTGCTATTACTACTACTATTATTACTACAACTACTACTACTGACAAGAAATCAAAATAATGATTTGGTAAAAGGAAAAAAAAAGAAAATAGAAAGGATCACCATAACGATATGAGTAAAAGTTAATGTGATGAAGAGTGTCAAAATTTTCCTCACAGTAATATTGTTATTACAGGTGAAAATAACTGCAATACAGCATCATCAAAAGCAACAACAGTGATAATACTGACCAAATCAAATTCATTAATAGTGTATTAAAATAAGCATCTCCTTCATCATCTACACCAAAGGGGAAAAATAACGAAACTGATAAGCACAAAATTACAAAGTTTTCAAAATTGTTATTCAAGTCAAGCAAAAAACTTGATAACGTACAACTTAAATTTTTAAAAACTAAAGTAAGGTAGAATAAAAAAAAGAATAAAAAAAATGTGTGATAATATTCCTCATATCTGTGTGTGTGTGTGTGTGTGTGTGTGTGTGTGTGTGTGTGTGTGTGTGTGTGTGTGTGTGTGTGTGTGAATGTGTGTGTGTGTGTGTGTGTGTGTACATAGTAAATATAATCCTATGGTATCGCCCGCGCTCGCGCTCGCGGCATGAGCTAAATCGCGTACACTGTATATGCTTTTGACGCTATAGTGTGTGTTTCTTTCCAAAAATCTGGGGGAAAAATTATTTGCGAATGCAATTTGTCCTTTACCGTCATGTGTTATATGGTTGAGAAGGCTTATTCACGCGTTGTATAAGTGAGAGAGAGAAGAGAGAGAGCGAGACGAGAGGACGATGGAAGACGACGAGGAGAGAGAGAGAGAGAGGTATGAGAGGGAGAGGGAGAGCGGATGATGAGAGAGGATGAGAGAGAGCAGACGAGAGAACGCTGCCGAGAGAGAGATCGGAGCGAGAGAGAGGGAGAAGAGAGAGAGACGGAGAGAGAGAGAGAGGAGAGAGAAGGGAGAGAGACCGATGGAGAGAGAGAGACGAGACGAGAGATGAAAGACAAGCGGCAGAGAGAAAGAAAAGAAAAGAAGAGAGGAGTTGTAAGAGAAAAAGAGGAGATAAAAGAGATGGAGAGAAAGATTTGAGAAAGGAGGCGAGGAGAGGAAGGAAACGAAATGAAAGAGAAGGGAAAGAGAAAGAGGGGATGAGAATGAGAGAGAGAGAATGAGGAGAGAGAGAGACTGAGAGAGTGAAGAGGAGTGAGAGATGACGAAGGAGATGAGAGAGAGTGAGAGGAGAAAGAGAGAGAGGGAGAAAGAGAGAGAGAGAGAGATAAAGAGAGAGAGAATAACAAAGATAAGGACAGAGAGACAAAGAGAAAGAAAAGATAGATACAAAGATACAAAGAGAGAGAGAGAGAGAATAACAAAGATAAGGAGAGAGAGAAGAAAAGACAGATACAAAAATACAAAGAGAGAGAGAGAGAGAGAGAGAGAGAGAGAGAGAGAGAGAGAGAGAGAGAGAGAATAACAAAGAAAAGGACAGAGAGAGAAATAAAAGACAGATACAAAGATACAAAGACAGAGAGAGTGAGTGACTGCACAGCTGTGGGAACATGCTGATGCTCTCTAAAAGGCTATAAGTTTCTCATCCCTGCGAGCACTCCTAAAAAGTGCAATGAAATATCTGTGCATGAAACTGTTGAAAAATCACAGTCAGCATTTGCATTTAGAAAATGGTATGGGAAAATGGTAAAGGACATGCTGGCAGTTTTGAAGGCAAGCAATATTC
>NW_028234432.1:30638983-30646483 GCF_977035675.1 Penaeus japonicus | reverse complement strand
ATACAGATAGATAGATAGACAGATAGACAGACAAATAAAAAATAAATATAGATTTAGAAGAAAAGGATAAAGCCATATCTTAGGACTACGGTTAAAAATCTCCGGGATGAGAACACCGCTTCCCATTCATTTCCATTGCATTGCATGGAGACAAAAACGCCGGCGCCATCAGTGTAAACAAGGGCCATCATTTCGCATGGGAGAATTTTTGGATTCGTTCAGCATTAAAATTTTTGTTGTTGTTGTTGCTACTGTTGTTGTTCTTCTTGTATTTTAGTTAATTCATCTGGCTTGTACTGATATCGTAGATATGGTAATCTGTATGTCCAAGCGCGAAGACTTAATTTGGCTGTAGGGATATTACCTTTTTTAATGAATATGGGAGAAGGGAGAAATGGTGGGAGAGAGCGAGGGAGAGGGAGAAAGAGAGAGAAAGAGAGAGAGAGAGAGAGAGACAGAGACAGAGCGAGACAGAGGCAGAGAGAGAGAGAGAGAGAGAGAGAGAGAGAGAGACAGACAGAGAGAGACAGAGACAGAGCGAGACAGAGGCAGAGAGAGAGAGAGTAGCGAGAAGAGAGGGAGACGGAGAGGAGAGAGAGAGGTGAGAGATTGTATAAGGAGAGAAAAGAGAGAGAGAGAAGAGTGAGACGAGGTATGTTGATGAGAGAGAGGAGGAGAGAAGAGAGAGAGATGAGGAAGAGAGAATGAAACAAGAGAAAAGAGAAATAGACGAGAGTAACAGAGGACACAGCACACACAAAGAGACACATCCGGGTATCACTAAACGCCGCCAGCCTCATCAGGACTCGCCTTCACGTGTAAACCAATACACAAAATCTGCATTTGATCCAGGCAGTCATTTAGTCCCATTCATAAATCTCCTTCTTCTCTCTTCCCTTCGTGGTATGCAGTTGTTCCCTTGCCCCGTGTCATAGCGGTAAGCACTTAATCCTGCTTTGTACAGGATAAGTCTTAACATCACGGCAGTACCACATCCTCTCGCTACGCAGAGACCGACCCACAACACTCGTTTTCCTTGTCTATTATGTTGTGAAAAGTTTTGTTTTGGGAAGTGAGTGGTGAGGAGAATGCACGCTGGTTATTTTTATTTTCTTATTTTTCTTTCTTTATTATTATTATTATTATTATTATTATTTGTTTTTTTTTTTTTTTTTTTTTTTTTTTTTTTAGATTCACAAAGTGAGTCTCTCATCTTGATGGATAATCAAACAACGGCAACAAAGAGACGTTATTGAAAGGCTAAGTTTGTTGTCTATTTTGGTTTATTTTGTGTATGTTTTTTGTGATTATATAATAGCATCATATTTCTTTAACAATAAACATAGTCAATCTGCCCCACTGTTGATTATTTTTATGAATCAATTAAACAAGTGTTACCAATGTTTTGCTGAACAGAGAATATGAAATATATGTATGTCTTCTGGTATACCTGTTGCACATCTGATGACTGTCGAAGGAAGGCAATTCTCGGTATTTCGGTAATGTAGAAATGTTCTACTATTCTCCTTTTAGAAGAACTTGATAATTCTGAAAAGTATCTAATCAATTATTCTTTTTGATACCCAAAGTTCTTAAAGTTGCAGATTATAGTCATCATGTTGTGATCCCCTTCATCAGTAGCGCTTCAGATCATATCAGTGATAAAAGAATCGGAACAGATAGTCAAAGTATTATATAGAATCGTAAAAAAGCTTACCTATGCCTTTGCAGTACAAGTGTTCAGATGTAGGATGCGAGTGTATTATCCGTCTGTTACACACTGTCGTTGTTCACAGAGAGAAACATGCAAGGTGGATGGCAACAGGAAAGGTCCGCAGGGGTCAGTGCAGGACTAATGGCGTAGTGCGAAATTCATACAAGTTTCGGATGCGGGAAACCGTCAGCCGAGGCATTCTTATGTATGGGTTCTGGACAGAAGGCTGACCTTACCCAAATCACGTTCTATTTATCTATTCTGTGTAACTGTGTTTATTTTCTTTAGTATCTATATGTATTATATATATATATATTATATATATATATATATATATATATATTTTATATATATATGTATATGATATACATTTATTTTTATGATTACTCTTATTATCCATTAATATTATTATTACATTATTATTATTATTATTATATATATATATATCTCATAAAATATTATATATATTATATATATATATATATATAATAAATGTCATCTTGTATATATATATATATATATATATATATATATATATTTATATATATATAAATATATATATATATATATATATATATATATTAGTATATATTATAATATAATTTATATATAAAATATATATGACTTACAAAATACGTTAATGTTATTTATAATTATAATATTATATATATATATATATCATATATATTTATAATATATATTATTTATATATATATTATATTTATATAATATATATTCATATAGATGATATAGTATATATTATTTTTTATATATATTATATTATTTATTATATATATCCTATATATATATCATCCATATATATTACATATATATATATATAATATATTTATATATATATTATATATATATAGTTTATATATTTATGTATAGATATATATATATATATATATATATATATATTTTATATATATATACAAATATATATGTTATATGATATAAATATATATATATATATATATATTATAGTCTATATATATATAGATTAGATATATATATATAGATATATATATATATCTTATACAACTACACACGACACACTTAACACACACACGCACGCCACACACACACACACACTGAACCAACTCACAACACACACACACCCAAACACACACACACACGCTCACACAACACGCAAACACACACACACACTAACACTACACATCTCACACATTGATATATTAATATATATATATGATTGATATATATTTATATTATAGATATTTAGTGTGTGTGTTATATATTGATATAATATATATTATTTTTATATATATATATATTAATATATATATATGTATATATATTTATATATATATATATGAATAATATATATTTATATTTATATATATATATGATTATCTATTATATATATATATATATATATATATATAATATATCTTATATATACTGCTATATGTACATATATTGTATATATATATATATATAGAATATAGTATATTATATATATATGTATATAGTTAGTATATATATATGATATATTTATGTATATATATGTTTATATACAAGTATATATAGATATATATATATATATATATATTTATATATATATATAGATATATATATTTATATTACGTACATATATAGTATATAATATATATATATATATATATATATATAATATATCTACTATTTAGATATATATATGTATGTATGTATATATATATATAAAATATATATATATATATTATATATATTATACATATCATATATAAATATATATATATATATATATATATATATATATATCTACACACAAATATATATAGTTATATAAATATATATATATATACATTGATATATATATATGTATATTATATATATTTTTATATATATATATATATATTTATATATACTATATATATATTTTTTATATATACATTGTTTTATATATATACATGTTATACATAATACACACACACACATATATATATATATATATATATATTTATATATATAGATATATGTATATATTATATATATAAATACATAGGTATATATATGTATTATTATATATACTCCATATATATAATATATATATATATATATATATATATATACATATAAATGTGTGTGTGTTGTGTGTGTTGTGTGTGTGTTGTGTGTGTGTGTGTGTGGGTATATATATATATATATATATATTATATATATATATATATATATATATATATATATTTATATATATAGTATATACTATATATATATATATATCTTATATATTATGTATATATATATATGTATGTATATTATAAATGTATATATATATATATAAATATATATATATATAAAATATATATATATATATATATATATATATATATAAATATATATTATATATATATATATATATATGTCGTTTGTATATATATGTATATATATATATATATATATATATATATATATATATATATATTAGATATTATATATTATATAAATTATGTACATATATATATATATATATATATATATATATATATATATATATATATACTACATATATATCTATATATGTACTTTATATATAATATGTATATATGTATATTATATAAATATATATATATATCTATATATATAAATTTCTATTATATATATATATATACATGTATATATATATACATATATGTTAACATTATTACAATATATATAAATATATATATATATATATATATATATTTATATTATATATCATATATATATAAACGCATATATATATATATATACTGCCATATATATATATATATATATATATATATATATAAATATTTATATATATATATATATATATATATATATAACATAAATAAAAATATACATATATATATATATATATATATATATATATTTATATATATATATTTATTATAATAATTATATATATGTGTGTGTGTGATAATAATATATATATATATATCATAATATATATCTATTAGTATATATATAGTTATATATATATATATGTAAGATATACATATATAATTATGTTTATATATAATTATATAGTAGATATATATATAGATATATATATAAATATATAATATATATATTATATATAATTATATATGTGTGTGTTGTGTGTGTGTGTGTGTGTGTGTGTGTGTGTTGTGTGTGTGTGTGTGTGTGTGATGTGTGTGTGTGTGTGATGAGTAGTATCTGAGTTGTGTTGTGCGTGCGTGTGTGTGTGTGGTATGTGTGGGGTGTGTGTGGTGTGTGTGGGGTGTGTGTATGTGGTATATATATATAATATATATATATATATATATATATATATAATATATATATATAGATATATATATTTTTTGTATTATATATATAAAAAAAAGATATTTTATATATATATATATATATTATATATTTAGTCATATATATATATTGTATATATAATATATATATCTATATAGATATATGTATTGTATTATGTTTGTTATATATATATATATAATATATATATATCTATATAAAGATATTTATATATAATATATATATATATGATGTATTTTATTATATAGTTTATCTACAGTATATAAATATATATATATTATTATTTATTTATATAATATATATTTAGTATATTATATATATATGTATGTATATGGTATGTATATATATAACATATATTATAATATATATATATATATTATATATTATATATATATATATATATATTATATATATATCTATAAGCATATGTATATATAATATATGTCTATACATATATATATATTTATATATATAATATTATTATATTTATATAAATATATATTTATCATAAATATATTTCTATCTATATATGTATTTAGTATATATATAGATATATATATATCATATATAAATTATATTATATAATATATATATAATATACATACACACCACTCTCAGTATATATATGATATAAATCTATATATATATATATATGTTATATATATATACTATATCTATTTTTATATATATATACATATAGTAAGCAATCTATGTACGCCACATATATTTTATACATACACACACACACAGAAATACTATATATATAGTATCTATAATTTATATTATATATATATTTTTATATATATCTATATAAAATATACATATATGTATGCCTAAATTATACATATATACTTATTATATTATATATATATATATGTATATAGTATATATATATATATATATATATGTATAATATATATTATGTATGGACTTATATAGATGATTTATTATTATATATATACTAGAGTATAGATATTTATATGATATATATATATTGATATATGTATATATATATGTATTTATATAGTATATACATATAATATATATATATATATATTTATTACATTCTATAGTACATATTGGTATGCTTATATATATATTTATATATTGATATTATATATATATAATATATATATTATATATATACATTTATTTTATATATATAATATATATATATATACTATTATATATTATATGTCTATATATTTATAAGCTTATATATATATATATATATATATATATTTATATATATATATATATATATAGTATATATATATATATATTTATATATATAGATATTATTTTAGATATATATATAATATATGTCTATATATATATAGATATAAATATATATATTATATTTATATATAGATAATTATATATATATATATCTATTTAATATACATATAGATTTAGTTATATATATATGTCTATATATTATATATATTATAGATATATCTGTATATATATATTATATATATATATATATTTGCATATATATGATATATATATATATATATTAATATATATATATATATATTTAATATATATTTACTAAAACGTTATATATACAAATATATGTACTTATACATAATACATACTTATATATATTATATTATATATTATATATATATATTTATTTTATTATATATATATATATATATATATATATATATATATTATTTATATATATATATATATGTATACAGTGTATATATATATGTTATATATATATATATATACTATATATTTTATATAATATATATATGTATATATATTAATTTGTTATATAGATATATCTAAATATATATATATATATATATATATTTTTTTATGGGAATTCTTTTCTCTATTATACACTGCATCTGTGCAAATACAAATCGGGTCCCAAAAGTTATACGGTATTAGTAGTAATATAACTTTCTGTTGTCTCTAAAGATTTTCAAACAAGTTGAAATGCCTGTCATCCTGCCCTCCTGGGCGGTTAATTGCTTGTCCCTGGGATTTTAAACTGATACCTTTTGTAGAACCAGAATTCACAGAGCCAACTAACAAAACAATGAATAAATCAAATGAAACGAAACAATCAATATCCACAAACAGAAAGTATAAAGATATTTGTGAATATCTGCATATCAGCTTCTGGGATGTCAGAGGGACGAATGCCTTCACGTAATGACAATTACTAGATGACAAAAGTGGTAGTTTTCCTAATAGGAAACAACTCGAGTTAGCATTGTCGTTATGGTTATTATTAGGATTATAATTACTATTATCGATATTATTATTACTTTCATAATTATTTTTGTTATTATTATCATTATTATCATCATTTGGATCATAGGATCTTTTGCCTCACAACCACACACACACACACACACACACCGACACACACACACACACATACACATAACTATATATACATCTTTGAATATATTTACCTTATTTGAACGGTGATAATAAGAATCATATACATACTAAATCAACACCCA
>NW_028234432.1:30618455-30625955 GCF_977035675.1 Penaeus japonicus | reverse complement strand
ATATATATATATATTTATATTATATATATATTATATATATATGTATATATATTGTTTGTGTGTGGTGTGTGTATAATATATATATTTATCATATATATGTATATATATATATATTATAGATATATATTTATATATATAATATATATATATATATATATTTATATTTATATATATATATTTATATTTTATTTATTTATTATTCATAATATAATGTACGCATAACATATTTATGTTTAATTATATGTATATATGTAAATACATATATACATAAAATATGTTTTGTATATATATACATATACTACATATATATATATATATATATATATTATAATTATATATATATTTTATATATATATATATATATATATTATATATATACATATTATTTTACATATATATATATATATATAGATATATATATATATTATAATATATATATTGAATATGTATTTATATATAGCATTTATATATGTGTGCTGTGTGGTGTGTGTGGGTGGTGTGTTGTGTTTATAGATTATATGATATATTTATATATATATATATATATATTTTATATATTATTTATATATATTATATACATGTATGTGTGTATGTGTGTGTGTGTGTGGTGTGTGTATGGTGTGTATGTGTATATAATATATAAACATATTTCATGTATTATATGTTATTTACATATATACATATTATATACTTTAAATTCTATATATGTGTATATGTATAAATGGTATGTTTGTTATATATATATTTATATATATACTATTTTATAATATATATTTATATATAATATCTATATATGTGTGTGTGTGTGTGTTTGTGTGTGTGTGTGTGTGTAGTGTGTGTACAATATATATATATATATATTTATATATAGATATATTATATATACATATATGATATACATATGTGTATGTGTATAACGTATATTCAAATATGCATGAATACAAATATACGAACTTTCTGAAATGTAGGGAAATATATCCCCAATTTAAGATTAATAATTCATTTTCATGTTTTAAATAAGGAGGACTTTTTGAGTTTACTTTGTATAGAATATTTATATATATATATATATATATATATATATTATATATTATTATATATATATATTATATATTTTTATATATTTTATATATGTGTGTGTGTGGGTGTGTGTGTGTTTGTGTGTGTGTGTGCGTGTCATTATGATTATGCATATTAATGGTAAATATATATAATAAGAAAACAACCGTAGGATACATTACTCATCTTTTCTATTTGGGTCTGTCAAGCCAAGACCCCCCCCCCCTTCAAAAGTGTTACATTGGAAATTAAGAAGATTTATTGTAGTAGGATATATATATAAGATAATTTTGCGTTCATTATTTCATGGCTTCGATTGAGGAGTAGAGATCCTCGTCGAGTTATGTGTTATAAACTACAAGATGAAGTGTCTTGGCAAGCCAGATTGTCGTAAATAGGCGTCGGTAATTTGGTATCTCAGGCATATTTAGACCAACATTTTTTGACGGCCAAATTTACGCATGCAAGATGGCATCTATGAAGCCAATTTATACTTTTGCAAATTCGTTTCCGGAAATGTTATTTTAAAAACGTTCCTATCTCTAAAGATAGGTATGCAATCTACGTTCAAAGTCAAAAAGTTCGAGGTGGGTAAAGTGAAAAAATTTGCTCTCTGCAAATAACATTGTGTGTATTATTTATATATATTTATATATATATTAATTTTAAACTAATAACATTATATATGTGTGTGTGTGTGTGTGTGTGTGTGTGTGTGTGTGTGTGTGTGTGTGTATCTATAATTATCTATATCTATATCTATAAATATAATTATATATACTATATACACACACATTCACACACACGCGAGTAGACAACACATATACTGTATGTGTTTATATACATGTGTGGTGTGTGTGTGTGTGTGTGCATGTATGTGTGTGTATGGGCATTTTTATATGTAATATTTATTCAGAAGTAGAAATATAATCCAGGATATAATATGTAATGATATTTATTTTCGTGGTTTCATTGTGATGCATGGATTTTATATATTATTATTAGGTTTATAACCATCGTAAATTTTTTGTATTTATTATCTCTCTGGGAAGATGACTCGAGAAACTGCTTTCTTCACTTACTTCACACCATGAAATGAAGATATTGTTTGAATTCCTTGTCAAGTTCAATTTCCCCTTAAATACGTATTAAGATGATTTGGTTTTTGAGACTAATGTCTTAATGGTGTCCGATGTAGGGCGCCCTCAAGAGACAAGCACAGCTGGCGGGTAAGCTTGAAGTGTCTCGATAGGCGAAGGGGAAGTACTGATCTATAGGGAGTCGTAGGACAAGGAAACCGGTGTGGTAGATGGACTTCTGCAGAACACTTGGAACTCGTAGCACTCAGGCACCAGAGGACATGCATCGCCGGAATGTCAGACAATTTCTTCGATGCGTGTAGTCACTGGTAAGAGTCTGATAATGGGCATCGATGTTATTGACAATGACACGCCATTTGCCCTCGGTGTTCTGGGCACGGAAAGGGGGCCTCACGTAGGAGGCGGGTCTGTTGATGGCACAAGGTAAGTTTTTCCTCTTCCAGGGTGGTCTGGTCGCTCCACAGACAGCTCGGTGTTTGAGTTACGGCTACATCAGCATAGAGGGAAGAGGGACTTCTCGTAGTGGTACTCGGCTGACTGACGTGTTTGAATCTCGTAGGTGGGATAGTCAGTGTCCTCGAGGCACCCAATGCTTTGGTTTGTGAGTTGGCAGCACATGGCTGGCCAAGCAAGGCTCGTGTTTCATGGCGTTGTAGGAAGGCTGTGGTTGATTGGGCGGGAGCAGTGGTGGTAGGGAGGGCTGTGAGTGGTTAGGTCGGGTTGATTGGTGGGTATGAAGGTCGTTGCGTGGGGTGAGAGTGGTATGGTGAAGAGGAGCTGTGGTTGGATGACAGCAGGAGCAGCGCACCGCCGAGACTGCTGATGCTGACGATGTGTTTTTGTGAGCTCTGATCGGCGAGAACTACGGACCACCAAAGAAAGCGAAATCTGAAACCATAAAATATCTGTAAGACTTGTGTTGTATTGATAATACAAGGACACTACATTGTGTATATTCGCAGATGATGGGTATATAAACCTTGGGTAATTTTTGACTGATAAACCTAAAAACTTTCTGTTATATTATATATATATATATATATTTTATATTATATAAATATATATATATATATATGTGTGTGAGAGTCTGTTGTGTGTGGTAGTGTGTGTGTGTGTGTGTGTGTATGAGTGTGTGTGTTTGATGTGTGTACACATACAAAAAAAAATAAAAAAATAATGTTTTATACATATGCAGAAGAATGTTTATTTTTCGGTTATTTTTGTATGTATGTAAATGCCGTATATCGATTTCATAAACATGATCCTACAGGAATTTCGTCCTGGCACAATCGTTTTAACTCACCAAGAATCGTAAAGGCCATATTTGGCACTTTGGTTCTGGATGCGTTCGAACTGTTAGTAGCGAAAGAAACATGGATTCCGCTTTATATAGGGAGTGCTGCCACGCCCCACCGTCTCCGCCTCTCTGTTACCTTCACTAAATAATCGACCGGCGAAATGAAATTCAATCTATGTGTTTTGCCTTTTACATTGTTCTTGTTTGTGTAGTGTTTTCGATTTCATCTTGGACTTATCAACATGATGGTCAAACCAACTATTTCAAAAGTAAATTGAGAGCATGGAAATGAGAAATACATGTGAAAAATATTTTAGGAAATAAATCAGGGTACAGTGGAAAGGTATCCTTGGGGCCAGCCAGCCGTTCTGTCATAGCAACGACTAGATGTGACGCCATTGGGCTGTCCTTCGTATCTATTTATCGAGTTCTTCAGAGTATTTTGAAATACACATTCACAATCAACAAATAAACAAACACAATACATACACACTAATTACAAACTTAACACATGGTGTATATATACACATAAATACACTTTACACATTCACACACACATACACGCACACACCGCAAACACACCAACATGCAATGCACAAACACAACCACACACAACACACACACACAACAACTCACACACGCACACACACATATTTATGATATTTTATATATATATATATTATATTTATTAGATATATGCATAATATATATATATATGTATATATATACTATATATATATATATGTATTATATATATTTATTTATATATATATATATCTTAATGTATATAGATCTATATATATGCATATATAGATATATATATATATATATATATATACTATTATATATATATGTATATTTGCATATACATATATATTACATATGCGACAATATATAGATAGCTATATATGCTATATATATGTATATATATATTATATATATATATATATATATATATATATATAATATATATATTGTGTGTGTGTGTGTGTGTGATAGTGTGTGTGTGTGTGTATTTCATATATACATATATATTTATATATTTAACATATTTTATATTTGCACATTAGATATATCATATATATATATATAATACTATATTTACTATATCTATATTATTATATATTATATATTACATATACTTATATATGGCCATTTAATAATCATATATATGTATATATGTATGTATATATGTATATACAGTGTATGTATATATATAATATATATGGATAGTATATATATATATTATCAATTTAAATTTATGAATATATATATATATATATATATACTATATATATATATATATATATATATAGATATATATATATATATATGATTATTATTTACATCATTAAATGAATGTTAAGTATATAATTGCTTAATTCTTTTTGTTATTAATTCATATGTTATCCATGATATTTATATGGACAAAGATGATACTTGATTCTTGAAATAATTCACCATAACATATAATTACATATACATATATAGACCCATACACACAACATATATGTACACAACACACTCACACACATACACACACACACACACACACACACACACACACACACTCACACACTCACACACCACATAAGATATATATATACTATATATATATATATATATTTATATATATTATATATATATTTATATATATTTATATATATATTCATATGTTGTGTATATATATTTAATTTAAACAAGGGATAGATTATATAATATAATATATATATAAATTTATATATGAATATATGTATATATATACATACATTTATATATAGATATATTATTATATATATATATATATATATATATATATATATATTGATCCGGTATATATATTGTATATATTTGTATATATATATATTTATATCATATATTATATATATATATATATTATATATATGTTATATATATGCTAATCAATATATATTTAGATATACACACAGACACACAAAAGACACACGCACTCTCAACATACTTTCATTACACACCATATATGTATGTTTTGTATATATATATATATATATATATATCTATATATTTATATCTATATATATATATATATATTTGTGTGTGTGTGTGTCTGAGTATGTTAGTACACACATTCATTTATATATATACTATATCTATATATATATATGTTATATTTATATATATATAATATATTTTATATATTAACATTTATATATACTATATATATATATATATTTATATATACGTAGTATATAGATAGATATATACACGCACATATACACAACATGTTCATAAATCAAAGCTGAGATTAAGCTCGGAGCTGAACCCTATGGAAAAAAATGATAATGTGTCTACTGATACCCCTATTACTACTACTGCTGTTACTAACAACGATGAGGATAGTAATCACAACACCAGTAACATTATTAACATCATCATTAGCATAAAAAAGCAGAATAATTAGAAGCGGAATAATAATGGTAATTATGATGACAATGATAAAAATGTTATCTATAATAATATCTTAAAGGGGACACACTGATAGTTAGTACAATTCTTTTTGTTGTCATTTTTTAACTTTATTGTCATTTGAGTCACCTTTGTTACATATTTTTTGTCATTCACTATCATTACCCTAATTAATTTATATTATTGTTATTATTCTTGTTAATATAACCATTGATAAGGCCATAACATTTGATATTGATATTCTTATTATAGTATTCATTATTATTATTATTGTAATCATCTCAAAATCGCTATCATTATCATTTATACAATTATCATAATGAATATTATCGTAACAGTTATTATTATAATCATTATTCTCATTCTCATGATCATAATCCTAATTATCTTTATTTTTTAATATCTATTCATATTATTTTTAAGAATATCATTATCTTCATTATATTGATATATCCATGATTATCATTATAGTTATCATCATTATCAATGTTATATTTGTCGTAATTATTTTCCTTTAGGTGTCCACAAAAATTATACTTTCACATAGATCCAACCTCTGGATTGTCGCGCATCTTCGTACTGTGTGGGCGTTGGCTATTCCTATGGCTCTAAGAGGTATTATAAAGTCGGTCGCCAATGAAATGGTTGTCATCTGTCTGTCTCAAAGATATGGCTCTTACATTGGTAGGTTTGCGATAACTATTACAGGTTAATTAAAACTGTCTAAATTCCCCCGTCTTTGAACAAAAGAAATGAACTTTGCAAAATGTTTGTTTTATTTTTTAGTGCCATTTTTCACTTTCAGTCGGGTCGTTTCTAGCATGATGCCGGAAGTCGGTTTCTGGGGCTCCGTCCATCCCCTGCTTATGGCGCCATCACCCACAGCCCGCATACGGTCATCATGCGCCTGCTTACGGTCATTCAGCCTGCCTACAAACACAATTACTGTGACCCTACAAACTGTTGCCCCCGCCTGCGCTGACCAACTCCACTCTCTCGTACTGCTTGGAAGATCGCTGAGTTATCCCGAAGTACGAGGATCAAGGGTGCCATCAGGTGCCGATCAGCTCATTCGACCAAAGAAGTACGCTGACATCGCCGACCAGTCTGCTGATGACCTGGTTAGACTCATGGTCAGCAAAGGAGCAGGAAAGAGGCCTTCGACTACTCTTACTACACCTGGGGCTTTCCACTGGGGACTCTCCTTACGATGCCACTCACTAGGGGGCTGGTCCTGAAGGCTACTTTTTGTCCTCACAAGTTGGTGGTATGCCATGCCCAAACGTGCCCAGACCAGTATGTGGTGGGGCAAGTGGCCGTGTTCATTGTCAACGACGTTCACTATTACAGCCCAGACTGCCTCGCTTGGAGACTTGTTCTGTTCCAGAGGCTGCTTGCCCAGCGCTCGCCTTGCTCCTTCGCTACCAAGAGCACACTGCACCCAGAAGTCAGTGTACCAGCGACTTTTTTCCTCTCCTACGACCCATGTGGACCCCTACAAGGGTCTCTTCATCGATCTTACAAGATGCCATCGGCCTGTTCTGCCATCTTTCCGCCTAAGAAGCCCAAGAGAGTCCTTAGCACGACGGAACAACCGAA
>NW_028234432.1:30600955-30608455 GCF_977035675.1 Penaeus japonicus | reverse complement strand
TATTATATATATATGTTATGTATATATTCATATATATATATATATATTTTAATATATATATATATATCTATATATATATATATAATATATATATATGTATGTATATATACATATACACACACATATATATGTTATATCTATAATATATATATATATATATATATATATATATATATATATATATACTATATATATATATATATATATATGTATGTATATATACATATACACACAATATTATATATGTATACATATATATATATATATATATATATATATATATATATATATATATATATATGTATGTATGTACGTATGTATGTATGTATGAAATGACCTGTTACGGAACTTATCAAGCAGACATCTTACGCAGACCGAGAAGGAAGCATGATCTCTCGGTCTTAAATTCAGAACCGGGCAGGACAGCAGGGATTTAATCGACTACGTAATCTCGAACAACCGTTGGACGGACAGTGACTTGGAAAAAGAATTAATTCAAGGGATTACTACATACTGTATGGCTGAAGCGTCTTCGCGCCCCTCTGCGATCCCGCGAAGATACATCGCGGTCCTGAAGGGTCTCGCTGCAGACAAGAACATCGTCATCACACATGCTGACAAAGGTGGGGGTATTGTCGTTATGGATAATAGTGATTACAATGTAAAAATGAACGATTTACTGTCCGATGCTTCTGTTTACAGAAAGGTGGCGATAGGCGATGCCAAGAAGGAAGCTGCCGTCTTCAAGCAAAAGGCAAGGGGTATACTCCTGCACTCCGCCCGGGGAAAACATCTCCTGGAGGAGGCCCCCCGTACCCCTTTCATGAGAGGTCTCCCGAAGATGAGGCGGGACATCTACCAGATTGGAAGGAAGCGAAAATCGTCAGTAAAGGATTGCAAAAGCAAAGGCCCGTCGTCGCCGTTGTCGTTTCTTGATTGGTTTATATTCTTGTTCATTTAAAGTTATGGAAGCTGCATACATCGCGACAACAGGAAACATGAACACCGCGTCGGGGAGATTCAAACTGTCCAAGGTCGCGGCAGCATCAATTATGCGGATAACCACACACAGTTCAGGAGAGTCAGGTGAATCTTCAGCTCCCATTTGATATATATATTCGTTCTGTTTTTTCACTTGTTATGTATTTTTGAAAAAGACCTCCGTCGAAACGCGTCAAATACATCTCTTGCATGTTTAGATATTCAGTCTCATTTATACCTTTCTTATATATATATATATATATATATATATATATATATATATATATATATATATATATATATTACATACACACACACTTACTCACACTTATGGCTATATATGTGCGCTTATGTATGTATATGAATGTATATAATCCTTCGTTTTGATTTGACACTCATTATAAAAAAGCACAAGATAATTTATTTACCAAACATTTTTGACAGGTGACCGACCGATCATAATATGGTTCATTAAACGGTTTCTATGTAGATACCATGCGTATTTATAAACTAATCACACCGTTAGACAAGTGAAGAGCACTTCAGTTTCGTGAAAAGTGAAAGTCGCTCGGCGCCGGATGTCCTTTAATTAAGTTGTTTTGTCTTTCCCTTGGCAGTGTGGCCGCGAGTTGCCGCTATTTCTGCAGTCGCTATATCATCATTAGCATTATTGTTAGTATTATCATTATTGTCTAATCATCATCATCATCAACATTATCATTATCCTTATCATTTTTATTCCCATTATCCGTATCATTTTTATTCCCATTAACCGTATCATTTTTATTCCCATATTATAATTATCATGATCATTATTTTACCATTATCATTATCAGTACCATCATTACCATTATCCCAATCCTTCATTTACCTTATTCTCATTGTTATAATTAGCATGGTTATTATCATTATGATTATGATTATTATGGCTAGTGCATTTTGATCAGTATCATTATTTAATTTATTATCATCTTAATCTTTTTCATTATCGTCGTGATTATCATCGTCATTATCCTGAAAATAACTGCAATAATATAATAATGTCAATAACAACAAAAACAATGATAGAAGTAATAGTAGAAAAATAATAGCATATTGGTAATAGTAAGACTAAGAATAACATCAATTTCAATAATGATGATGTCAATAGGAAAGGATTTCCATTATCATGATAATGATAATAGTAATAATGATAAGAATAATGACAATAGCAACAACAGCAGAAACAATAATACTTTTTCATTATCATTGTTGTGAAATGACAGTATTTTAAGATAATGATAAGGATAACAATAATAATGATAATGATGAAGATAACAATAATGATAGTAATAACAATGACAAAAACAATAAAAATAATAATCATTACCACTGTAGTGAAAATAACAATATTGATAATAATAATGATAAATAGAATTATAATGACAAGAATGATATAGATAATGATAGAAGTAGAAATGACAATAATAATGTCAATGATGATAATTATACGACGATGATGATAATGATTATGATAGTAATAATAACAATAATGACGATAATAATCATTATAATAATTTTAGCAATAATAAAGATATTGGTAACAATAACAGCAATACAAAGTACATTTAGCGAAAATAATCGTGATTAAGTTTTAAGATGAGTGTTGTTATTATTGTTATCATTGTTGTTTTCGTTGTTACTGACATCAGGATTTTTAACATTATGATCATCATTGTTATTATCATTATCAATGCTATCTATATCATCATTATTATCATTGCTAATTTATATCATCCTCATTATCATTGCTATTTGTATTATCACCATTATCATTATTATTTATACAGTCATCAATATCATTTTTGTTGATAATATTTTTGTATCTTTATTTTACTTAGTAAAAGTAAATGTATCTATCTCAGTCAGTTACCTATTCATGCGCAAACACGATTAGGTTTTATCTTGGGAACAGCAGCAGAGGGAAAAGCCTTAGCATCGGAGAAAGGTACTTTGGTGCTTTTGGTCTCCCTCTTCTCGTCTACAGCCTTGTGTCGGGAATATTAGGCTTCCGATGTTATTCGTATTCATAGCTGGTAGCCCTACGTTGGATGTTAACTCCTGCAGTAGGCCCTTCTGCAGGGTTGACATCCTCTGCAGTAACGCGTTAAGTGTTATATGTCATCATTTGCAACACCTGGATTCGTTTGGGTCCAACATCGCCGTTAATCTTAGCTAATATGGATGGGTCTAACCGCTCCTACATCACAACGCCTTTGTGGTATAGTATCCTTCGTAATCGTGGGTTCCGTGTGAACGCCCCGGAGGGCTTTCACAAGTCCAGGGTCGAGTGGTCTCAGGGAATGGCGATGAAGACACCAAGCTTCTTGCGTCGTTTATTCCTGCCCGTCCGAGGATGATGGATGACTGCATTTTGAAGGACTTCTGGTCGTCATTCGAAATACAGTTTGCTTCAGTGATGTCAACCGAATTTATGTCTTAATGTTCTTGTTTCGTGAACTTGCATTTACCTCTGCATTTACTTCGTGTAGCCTTAATTATTTGTTCATTTACATGAGAGTGGTCTTGATTGGAAAATGTCATAGACGTCAATAGTATATATCCTCAAATCTACATTAATTACAGAAATTGTGATATTTATTTATTGGGAACGAAAAATAGATGAGAATACTGATCACTAGAAAGAGTATCGATATCAATTTTCTTGGCATTATTGCAAAACAATACGTGTATACAAACATATCTTAATGGCAAAACAAATAAAAGGTTTTTCAGGTGTTTTGACACAACAATATCAAAATAGATTAAGAACTAATGCAATTAACGGAAGTAGAGAAACAGAATGAACTTTCTTACGTCAGTAGCGAAAAGGCACAAGAGAAAAAAACGTAATAAAAGAAGCGATTGCTATTAATATATATATATATATATATATATATATATATATATATATATATATATATACTGTACTAATTATATATGAAAAAAAAGGTATATAATATAATATATATAAATACATAATATATATATATATATTTATATATAGTTATATATATATATATATATATGTACATATATGCATATATTCATATTTACTATATATATTCGCATATATGATATATACTATATATATATATATATATGTTGTTTATATATACATATTTACACAGTCCTACTTATATATATATATATATATATATATATACATATATATATATTTTGTATATATTACATAATTATATATATATAATATATATATATAGGAGTGTGTGTTGGAGATGTGTGTGTGTGTGAGTTGTGTGTGTGTGTGGGCTGTGTGGTGTTTGCTGTGTGTGGGTTCGGTGTGTGTGTGTGTGAGGTTGTGTGCATTTGTGTGTTAGTAAATAAATATATATACGATATATGTGAGGAATATTTCTGGTTATATATATTATAATTTATATATATACTATATATATATGATACTATATACTATCCCCACTACATGCTCCCTACTATACATATATATGTTACTATATAATATTAATATTATATAGTATATATATTATATATATATATATTCATGCTCATATATACATAATATATATGCATACGTAATATATATATATATATATATATATATATATATATTTAGTATACTATACATAAACTCATATAGTATAGATAGATAGGATAGATAGCCTTTACTATTCCTCGTTTGGCGCCTTAACCTAATTTCCTCTTCGAGGTGCCTTGGTCGCAGTGCAATGTCTCCTGATTCCACTATTTGTCATGACGGGGAGCGACACATTGGTACTTGAAAAATTTCCTTTCTCTTTAGGACATAGCTGGCAGAGGCGAATATTCGTAAATCATATTACTATGTATACCGAAGGCACTCTCAAACCTAGCCTGATTCGCCCGTTTTATCTCGGCCTTCGCAGGAGTGTAACTCGACTGAATGAATTGCCTAGGGTCAACCCTTATACATACTCGTTTCACTGTTATTTGTATTGCTTAACTGGGGTTCGACTGTTTTGAACAAGACTTTTGTAAAGTCTGTTTTCATGTTCATCTTTAAGGCCAATCTTCAGACTTTCCTTATTCAAATCGCTTATTAACTTTGTTGTAGAATCATCCTGCTGACTCGGCGAACCGGAATAAGAACAATGTCATCTAGCAAATCTTAGATTGCTTAAGTGCTCATTCCCTATTTTAATCCCTCATGTACCTTCCAATTCTAACTTCCTTGATTACTTCCCTCCAAGCAGGCTGTAAACAGTTTTCGGGTGAGATGGGTGTTGTTCGCCGACCTGCCTAACACCCTTTTTTATTGGTATTTGCAGTTGGGTTTCTGTCGTGGATTTTGATGGTCGCTGTACCCATTCTCTATTATATATCCTCATAATAGATCTGCATACTAGTACTTGCAGATATCTGTACCGAATCGACATGCCTTTGTCTAATCTACGAATCTGCCATTCACAGCGGGGCTTTCCTATATTTGTTTGTTTTATCCCCTTATTTTGAGCTAGTGTGTGGGATTATGGTCTGTAAGTTGAGAATCCACTGTTGGAACCCTGCCCTAGTTCCCTGGGTTGCTTTGAATCTAATGTATCGGTGATACAGAGGCTGTTGATGAATTTTTGTGAAACAGGTTAATAGATTACTGAAAAGGGAGACTTATAGGTCGGTAATTCTTTTAAGTCTGTTTGTGTCTCCCTTTTTTGTGTTATTAACAACTATTATTGCGTTTTTTCCAGGCCTGTCGGAATTTTACCGACGCATAATAGGACATCTGTTACGAAAAGACTCGTACAGCTTTACTTGACCGCCAAATCTCTCCTGCTATCTTGAATAAGAATCTACATTATATCACTGTTCTTCTGGTTGGTTTTGCCTCTCGTCTTTTCATGCTTTTAAATAGTTGCCCTATCTCTACTTACTCTACCGTGATGTTTGGACAACATCTCCTAATTGTTGTGTTTGTTCTCCCGTATGTGGATGGTCGTTTGAGTGGTATAGGTTGATGGGCGATTAGAAGTCTTCTAATTACTTTGATAATTTCATTTTTTTTTTAATTGTAGCTGTCGCCTCTCCGTTGGGATTTTCTTTACTGGCATAGCATTTGTTTGTTTTTTTGTTTTTTTTCCTAATTCCGAGCCTCTTCTTTGTCTGCCTTAAGGCTGGTGCCGGCAAGCAGAGCTTTCGTTTATTTTTCGTATGTTAAATTATGCGTACATCCTCTTTCTTCCTTCTTGTTTATCGTCTTAGTCAGCTCTCCGTTGTTGATTTCCATCTCCCTGTCTCTGGATTGATGTAAAATGTTCATTACCCTCCCTACGCTATGTTTCATAAAGCTCTTTTTGTCTCCACGAAAGCTTACTGAACTTTTCTTTTCGTCTTGTACCCCCTATTGCAAGTGCAGTTCCGTTAATATCTACTGAAATTTGTCGTTCATTTGGGTCTATGTCAAGATCTTTCTTCGAGAGCTGAGTATTTGTGTTGTGGTGTATATATATATTTATATATATATATATATATATATATTATTTAAAATATATATATATATATATATATATATATATTTTATATATATATGTATATGTAATATATTATATATAGATATATATATATATATATATATATATATATATGATTTTTTATATACAT
The DNA here is from genome assembly GCF_977035675.1 of Penaeus japonicus. NCBI lineage: Eukaryota > Metazoa > Arthropoda > Malacostraca > Decapoda > Penaeidae > Penaeus > Penaeus japonicus. The sequence goes on along the minus strand of NW_028234432.1, from coordinate 30,601,822 downwards.
CTATATATTTATTTATATATTATATTATATATATATATGTACATATATATATATATATATATAGATATATATATATATGATTATATATATATATATATATAATATATATATATATTGTATTATAAATATGATTATATATATATATATATAATATTATATATATATATATATATATGGATTATTTATATATATATATATATATATATATTATATATATATATATATTTTTAGTATGATTATATATATAATATAATATATATATATGTACCACAAACACACACACCACAACACACACACCACACACACACACACACACAAACACATATATATATATATCTATATATATATTATATATCTTTAAATTATATATATATATATATCTTGTTTTTATATACATATACATATGGGCTATATATATATATTTATATATATATATATATAATATATATATAAATATAACAAATCTATATATAATATAAATTATATATATATATATATATTTATATATATATATCTTATAATAATATATTGTTATGTATACATGTGTGTGTGTGTGTTTATTTTTCTCTGTGTGTTTGTGCGTTAGTGTGTGTGTGTGTGTGTATATATATATATATCTATATATATATATATTATATATATATATAAATATATATATATATATCTATATATATATATATACTATATATATATATATAGATATATATATATATAGTATATATATATATATGTGTGTGTGTGTGTGTGTGTATATATATATATATGTGTGTGTGTATGTGTGTGTGTATATATGTATATATATATATATATATATATATATATATATATCTATATATATATATATAGTATATATATATATATAGATTG
>NW_028234432.1:30596133-30598633 GCF_977035675.1 Penaeus japonicus | reverse complement strand
CGCAGTTCACTAACTAGCAGGTAGAGGAGGAGGGTGGGGACGATGGAGGTTAATGGTACTTCCTAGGGTACAGAAGGAGGGGTTGGAGTAACCTCCAAGCAGAAATTAGTGTCGGGAAATAATAGTGAGGGAAAGTGAGGAAACGCTTTCACACTATTCTAACCTTGGAGTCGCGTATCTTCTCACTGTGTGGGTGTAGCCAACTCAGAGCAGTATATATGGGTAGGGCGACTTTCGTATCTATCTGCTCGTCTCAACATGGTCTATGCATTGGTAGGTTGAGACTATCAATATTCAAAGCTATCTCAATATCACTACCGTAAACATTCTAAGCTCACAAAATAATTGTTTTATGTTAATGACAACATTTTCCTTTCAGTCGGTCGTTCTGGCATGCGCCGGAGTCGTTCTGGGCTCCGTCCATCCCCCTGCATATGGCCATCACCCACAGCCCGCCTACGGTCATCATGCGCCTGCTTACGGTCATCAGCCTGCCTACAAACACAATTACTGTGACCCAACTGTTGCCCCCGCCTGCGCTGCCAACTCCACTCTCTCGTACTGCTTGGAAGACGCTGAGTATCCCGAGTACGAGATCAAGGGTGCCATCAGTGCCGATCAGCTCTTCGCCAAGAAGTACGCTGACATCGCCGACCAGTCTGCTGATGACCTGGTAGACATGGTCACCAAGGAGCAGGAAGAGGCCTTCGACTACTCTTACTACACTGGGGCTTCCACTGGGGACTCTCCTTACGATGCCACTCACTGGGCTGGTCCTGAAGGCTACATTTGTCCCTCACAAGTGGTGTATGCCATGCCCAAACGTGCCCAGAATGTGGAGGGCAAGTGGCGTGTCATTGTCAACGACGTTCACTATTACAGCCAGACTGCCCGCTTGGAGACTTGTCTGTTCCCAGAGGCTGCTTGCCGCGCCCTTGCTCCTTGCTACCAGAGCCACTGCACCCAGAAGTCAGTGTACCAGCGACTCCTCTCCTACGACCCATGTGACCCCTACAAGGGTCTCTTCATCGACATCTACAAGATGCCATCTGCCTGTTCCTGCCATCTTCCCGCCTAAGAAGCCACAAGAGAGTTCGAAAAGGAATCGGGAGTTTTCACACAGGATCCAAGATTCCTTGGTCACGGCGGAACCAACGACAATCCATGTAAGCTTGTCCCTTAAAGCGGGGGAGAAGACCCGAGGTGACTGGAGAACTGCTTTCTTCACGTACCAACACTAGTCATGCCAGGAACTCCATGGACGCTCCCACCGTTGCTCTCTCTTTCCCCTTACTATTACATAAATACACGATAGGTTCGACAAGCCCATTGTAATATTGTTTTATGAATAAATCATTGATTCGTAACATTTCACATGAAATAATACTCCTAGGTGAAAATAATAGTATCTTAACTGTCAATCTATCTATCTATTCAACTATCTATCTGTCTATTCATATACATTTATATATGTATGTATATGTATATATAGCTATATATACATATATATATATACATACATATCGATATATATATATGCAAATATATATATTTATGTAAATATATGTATATATGTCTATATATGTATGCATACATACATATATTCATACACATATACACACATATATGTATACATCTGTTTATTTAGAGATAGATAGACAGATAGGCTGTTGTTTAAGGAAAGGCAGTATTTCTGAGCATATAAATGTAACCTGCCGAATTGGATTCATTTTTACTCCATAGGAAACTGCCATATCACAGTTGTCTATGGTGAACAGCTATTACTGCGACTTGCATGTATTTTTGAGGTACTTAAAAAAGAAGTAAGGGAAGTTTGGTGGTCCAGTATAAGTCGTACATATTGGCGAATCATGCTATGCCCACTCTCTGATAATGAGAATGCGATATCCAACTGTCAGTCTATCTATTTATTTATCTATCTATCTACTGATGAATATATATATATATATATATATATATATATATATATATATATATATATATATATATATATATATTCATGTATGTATGTATATCTTTCTATCTATCTATCTATCAATCTATCTATCTATCTATATATATATACATATGTATATAGGCATAAATATATATATATATATATATATAATATATATATAATATATATATATATATATATAACTATAACTATGTTTTTATTTATCTATTTATATACATTCATATATATATATAAAGTATATTTCCCTTTGTATATACCGTATATATATATACTATATATATAATATATATATATATATATATAATATATATATAAATATATATATATATATATATCATACTATAAATGAATAATATATGAATATATATATATAAATATATATATATACACATTATATGTATATATATATACATATATATAAAAATTAATATGTAAATATATTTATATATATATATATCCATATATTATATATATATATATATATATATATATATATATATATATATATATATATATCAAAAT
>NW_028234432.1:30584168-30596033 GCF_977035675.1 Penaeus japonicus | reverse complement strand
CAGTATTGTCACTATTATCATTATCATTATCTTTTATCAGTTTTATTTAGTATATTTATATTACCACCACCATCATCATCATATTCTCCATCATCATGATCACCACCACCACCATCACCACCACCAACACCACCACCACCATCACTTCCAACATCACCACCACCATCAACATCACCACCAACATCACCACCACCATCACCATCACCACCACCATCGTCACCATCACCACCAACATCACCATCACCACCACCATCACTTCCAACATCACCACCACCATCACCACCACCATCGTCACCACCACCATCACCACCACCATCGTCACCACCACCATCACCATCATCACCCCAATGCCTGCAACCACAACTCAAGCTGCCCATCATACAATCTGCAACTTCTTCCAGTCAATTAGTAATGTTTTCCTTTAAGGTTCAAGTCGAGCTAGCTATTCCCTTCATAATATGCGCGGAAGAGAGATGGAGAGAGTGATAATAAAGGAGAAAGGGATGAGGGGTAATAGTAAGGAGGAGGGGAAGGGGTGGAGAACAGGGATGGGGGTGATAGGGGAGATCAGAGAGAGAAAGAGGGGAGGGGAAATGGGGGGTGGGGGGTGGAGGGGGGCATTAAACCGCCAGGAGATCGGTTAATTGATTCCCGGATGTTTATCAATATACTTTTTTTCCCCGATGGAACGAATCAAGAAATTCGCACACGAGAGAGAGAGAGAGAAAGACAGAGAGGGAGAGAGAGAGAGAGAGAGAGAGAGAGAGAGAGAGAGAGAGAGAGAGAGAGAGAGAGTGTATGTGCGAGAGAGAGGGAGAGAGAGAGAGAGAGAATGAGATCTCGAGAGAGAGAGAGAGAGAGAGAGAAAGAGAGTGTATGAGTGAGAGAGAGGGAGAGAGAGAGAAAGAGAGAGAGAGAAAGTGTGTGTGAGAGAGAGAGAGATCTTGAGAGTGAGAGAAAGAGAGAGAGAGAAAGTGTGTGTGAGAGAGAGAGAGATCTTGAGAGTGAGAGAAAGAAATCTCGAGAGAGAGAGAGAGAGACAGAGAAAGAGAGAGAGAGAGAGAGAGATAAATCTCGAAAGTGAGAGAGAGATAGACAGAGAAAGAGAAGGACAGAGAGAGAAAGAGAGAGAGAGAGAAAGAGAGAGAGAGTAAGTGTTGGGTGTGAGAAGAGAGATGGGGAGACTGTTAACCGGGAGAGTGATGCGGGTTGGAGCGAGTAGGGCGAGAGAGCGGTGAACGACAAGAGAATGAGAATCTTCGAAAAAAAGATATAAAAAAAACAAGTGAGAGAGAGAGAGAGGGAGAGAGAGCGAGAGAGGTATGCCAGAGCTGTAACCCCCACGCGTCTGAGATCGCATTTCCCTGCCGCTCATTGCCCGCGCCCCGTGTAAATAAAAGCGCCATGTACACACGCCAGGTTGATATCGCTCGCTACACACACAGGTCTTGAAGAGCTCTCGAATGGAGCTTTTGGCCGAGCTCTTGATTAAGGGAGGGGCTGGGTGAAAGGGTGGGGGGGAGCTCTCGTTGTTCAATCTATCTATCTATCTATTTAAATTTGTTAGTGTCTGTATGGCGTGTGGGTTTTGGTTTTTTCCTCTCCTTCCTTTCATCTATATAATATTTCTATTTAGATATTCGATCTATGTCTCTTTTTCCTATGCACTTCTCGTAATCTCTCGCTCTCCTTCTATCTATTTTATCTCTCTATCTCTTCTCTTCTCTTACTCTCTTCATCCTCACTCCTTCTCGCTCTGCTTCTCTGAAAAAAAAAAAAAAAAAAAAAATAATCTCTTCTCTCTCTCTCTCTCTGTATCTCTCTCTCTCTCTCTCTCCTCTCTCTCTTCTCTCTCTCTCCTCCTTCTCTATCTTCTCTCTCTCTCTCTCTCTCTCCATCTTCTCCCTCCTCTTCTCTCTTCAGGCTCTCTCACTCTCTCTCCTCTCTCTCTCTCTCCTCCTCTCTCCTCCTCTTCCTCTCTCTCCTCTCTCACACTCTCCACCTCTTCTTCCTTTTACCCCCTCTTTTCCTCTCTCTTTCTCTTTCTTCCCCTTTTTCCTCTCTTTCCTTCTCTTTTTCTTTTCCCTCTTCCTCTCTTTCTTCTCCCTCCTCTTCCTCCTTATCCCTCTTTCTCATTCTCTCTCTCTCCTCCTCCCACTCTCTCTCTCTCTCTCTCCTCATTCTTCCTCCCCCTCTCTCTCTCTCCTCTCCTCTCTCCTCCTGCTCATCTCTCCTCTCTCCATCATCTCTCTCCATCCTCCTCATTCTCCACTCTCTCCTCTCCCCCCTCTCCGCTCTCTCCTCTCACACGTCCCTCTGCTCCTCATCTCTCTCCTCTCACCGTCCCTTTCCCTCCTTCTCCCTCTCCCTCTCTTCTCTCCCATCAATCTCCCCTCTCTCCTCTCCCTCTCACCTCCTCTCCACCTCTCTCTCCTGGTCTCTTTCCTCTCTCTCTCCTCTCTCTCCTCTCTCTCCTCCCCCCCTCTCCTCCTCTCTCTCCTCCTCTCCCCCTCTCTCTCTCTCTCTCTCTCTCTCTCTCTCTCTCTCTCTCTCTCTCTCTCTCTCTCTCTCTCTCTCTCTCTCTCTCGCTCTCTCTCCCCTCTCTCTCTCTCACTTTGTCCTTCAGTTTTTATCTTTGCTTTTATACAGTTTTTTCCTCATCAAAATTTTCCCTTTCCCTTTTTTCTCGTTTGTCATTAAAACCAAAAAAACGAAAGAAATTAACTTAAAAAAAACAATCAGAACGAAAAAGAAAAATGAAAAAGAAAACATTTTACAACAATGTGACAGGAACTTGCACATTATTGCAACTGCAAGAGAATTATCGCAATCGTCATCAGAATGATTATTATTCTCGCTCGTCCTCAAAATATACGAAGCCAAAATAATATAGCGTTTTATCTTCTTTTTCTTATTCATTTATTCATTCATTTTTGAGAGGACAGGAGTAAGAGAAGGGGGAAGGGGGGAGAAGAGGGGAGGAAGGATAGTGAGAGAAATAAAGCGAGAGCGGGAAGAGAGAGAAAGAAAGCAAGGGAAAGGGGGGGGGATAAAAGACAAAGGGAGAGAGAGGGAGGGAGGGAGGGTGAGACACAGGAAGAGAGAGAGAAAGAGACAGAGAAAGAAAGAGGGGGGGGGGGAGAGGGGGACACAGACAGACAAACAAACAGACAAACACACACATACAAACAGACAGAAAGAGAAAATGAAAAAAAGAGGAAGAGATACAGACAAAAGAAAGAAGGGAAAATACATAGAAAGAAAGAAAGAGAATGGGGAGAAACAAAGAGACAGACACACGACTTTCCCGGTAGATAAACAGATAAAAAATATCACATACAAAAACAAACAAAGTCAAACAAGAACAAAATCCAGCAATAGTAAGAGACACAACTAACGACAATTACAAATAGATAGATAGATCGATAGAAGAAAATAGAAAAAAAACAACAACTTTGGCTTCGGATAGATCGAAAGAAACAAACAAACAAAAATAATGGTTTCAGATAAATAGATCGATAGAAGGAGATGGAAGAATAAAACAACAAAAAAAACATTGTCTTCAGATAAATCAGATAGATAGATCAAAAGAAGAAAGAAAAGAAGAAAAAAAAAAGAATTACATTGGATTTAACTTATGTCAAGTTCTTCATCACGGGAAGTGGAAGCCAACGAGCCAGTTACATAGTCGAGTTCATTAGTGACCTCATTTGCATACACCTCAGGTCAAAAGGCTCTTGTGTCTCTTTTCCGAGCGTGGTTTGGATACTTTTTTTTTCCCTTGCTTCTCTATTTTTTCCCCCGTTTTTATCTTTTTTTTTTTACTGGAGGAAAAAAAAAAATGTGTTTGGGATAATTTTTGCCGCAGAGTGGTTTCGTGTTTGTGTCGTCTTTTTCCCCGGTTTGGAGAGGGGGGGGGGGGGGGGGGGGGAGGGAGCGATGAGGTATGACTATATGATTAGGCGAATTGGGTGACAGGGACTTGGGAGGTTGAGGATTTTGATGAGGTTGAGGTGAAGGCGAGGGAACAGGGGGAGCGAATGATGAGGTTGAGGTTGTTGAGCGCGGGAGCGTGATCGATTCAGCTGCCAGAGATGAAGCGAAGCATGAAGCGATTTGAAATTTAGCGTTGATTATATTTAAGCGAATTTTGAAGGTTTTTGGATTACGCACAGCGATAAATAGCAGCGCGATGAGGGTGTTCATTAGCAGGGAAGCGCTCACATGCGTTTATGCGTTATGGGGGGAGGGTGCGATCTTTATTAGCGATAGAGGGTGCGAATATAGTGGGAGGAGGGTGTGGGAGCTAATACCCAGGGGGGACGGGGGGCGGAGGGGGGTGTGGAGAGTGCGATCGTGGTTTGTGTTAGTTGTTTTCCCTCATGTTTGGTTTCATCAGAACTCATTTTACATATAGATGATTCTATGCGTGCTTCGTCAGAGTTAATTAGGAGGCTAACCTAACTTCACCCTTATAGCCTATTCCGTCGAGAACTAAACAATTTTCCAAATTCACACCCACCCCCCCCCCCCCCCCCCCCTCCCAATCCCCACCCCCTCACCCCTCCACCCCCCCACCCCACCCCCGCCCCCACATACTTTTGGGGATTTTGTTTTTTTTTTTATTGGTTTTATTTTGTGTGTTTTTTTTTTTTTTTTTTTTTTTTTAGTTTTGTTTTTTTTTTTTTTGTTTTATTTTTTTTTTTTTTTTTTTTTTTTTGTGTTTTTTTTTGGTTTTTATCGAAAGCCCATATATATTCCTATTGTTCTTATGATCTTTTAGGAAATTATAATAATAATCATAACAAAGGGTAAGTATCGATGATAATAGTGATTAGTGATAATACTAATAATATATTTTTTCTCGATGATCTAAAGATTGATGTAAGGTAGGCCTACTAATTGAATCGTTGAATAACAGCTTGTGCAAATACGTATATGCAAATGAAAAAAGTAAAAAAAAAGTTAAAAAAAAATAAAAACATAAAAAATGATTCACAGTTAAACCTAAAAAAAATAAAAAAAATAAAAAAAAAAAAGTAAAAAAAAAAAAAAAAAAAAAAAAAGTGTTATAAAAGAAAAGTAAAAAAAAAAAATGATACAGTAAACCTATACTGGAGAGTAGGTGTCCCCAGCCCATGGAATTCCAAGGTCCTAGAATCCTGACAGTTCCCGGGAATTCTTGGTATCCCATGAAATCCTAGTAAATCTTTTTTGGATCCTTGCAATCCCTTGGGTAAGGATATCACCCTTATACAAGCAGAATATTGGGGGCGACTAAAAAGAGACGAACGCAGTTACTCCGTGATATTACCGACTTGTTCTTTTCGTATTTCCATCCTTAGTCTGCATCAGGTACTTGTCTGGTAAGATTATCTTTCTCTCAACCGGGCGCCCTTCCTGTCTCCATCCACTCTCATTCATCCGGGCTGAGGACTAACACAAACTTGACTAACACAAACACAAACAACACATACCTTGACACCTTTGCCCCTTATAATCATAAACGCCTGTGATTTGCATGGAAGTATGACCCTTATGGGAACAGGCGTAAGCGTTCACTCCATACTAAAACACTCTACGCCTTATCTATAACACTCTAAGTCTTTTTACGTGTCCTTTATTGGTCTGAAGTGAAATCAGGATCTCTCACAGGACCTACGGCATCCTAAAGAGGGTGTTACACAAGTGAAAATTTCGTGTACTTCCTGCTATCTGCAATCTACTGTCTATGTATTTCCTATCACACACAACTCGAGTGCATCATTTTCTACGTGGATTTATAAACAACTGGAATGTTGTTTGCAAACCCTATAGAGGCTTGTCTAGGATGGATCCAAAATATTGTTTATAGTATCATACCAACGCAATAGTATTTTAAAGGCGATCATTGGCTACATATCTTCATTCTCCGCGATTAAAATAAATTGGATTTAGGTAAGGCTCAGTTCTGCCATATTTCAGCTGTTTTCTCAAGATATTCTTAGGGGAAGCTTCCCTAAATCGGTGAAGCTTTGCATTTATATATCTTTAATCCCAAAGAATGTAGAAAATAAGAAATCCGAGTTCATCTCGACATCTTCAACTATGAGAGAAATTAGAAAGGCATTTTAAAAACGAGCCAGACTTTACATTCAAATAATAGAAATAGAACAAAAAGGGAAAATATTGACTAAGTTTCCTTCAAACAAGCCTTGTCCGGAACATTTATTCTTTCAAAATAACCAAAATAATTTTATTTCCCCGTAATTACGACAGTGACGTCATTGGAAACTGCCTACGTCATAGATATAAAGAACGAGGTAAATGAGAGTCAGTATTATTGTCTTGCATCATTATGCTGATAATAATTTGAAACTTCTACATGGTTGGACTCGTTCTTTTATTCTAATAACCAAAAAAAGTTTCTTTACGCGTAACATTCAAACCATAGATCTTCATTTGACTTTTGTCGAAACTAAAGTTTATATGCCTATCGGGACATTGGTATACACAGGTTAATCTGTAGATATTTGAAGATAGTCCTCAGAAGTACACAAGCACTTATCTTCGTGTGATAGCCCCGTGAGGATATTTACCTTAAGGATTATTTTATATCATAGGCTTCATACGGCGATGACTACAAACAGTTGCTTCGTCCAGACAATAGTTGGCGTTGAGGCGTCGACAGAGAAAATACAAAACAAAGATGGCGCTTTTGGTAACAACGTAAGTACCTTTATTCACCGACACAAGAGGGATTTAGTTTTTTTTTTTTTTTTTTTTTTTTTTTTTAATTCATAGAACCTCATATACTATGAGAATACTACAGGCTATGTACGGATTTTTGTTCAGTGTCGTCTACATGGAGAAAATAGAGAATTTATGGAGAATGAAGAAAATTGGAGAGTAGAGAGAGAGAGAGAGAGAGAGAGAGAGAGAGAGAGAGAGAGAGAGAGAGAGAGGGGAGATGGAATTGAGAGTGAGTGGTTGGGATGAAGTGGGGAGGGAGTAGTGGGGATTTAAAAAGTAGGATGGGTGGGGAGAGAGTGAGGGTGGGTGGAGTTGTGAGAGACCGTGATCGGGGGGAAGGGGTGAGGGTTTTAGCTGAGGTCGAAGGTGGAGGAGAAGGGAGGAAGCGAGAGGAGTGGAGGAGAGGGATAAGACTCGAGAGGGAGTGTTTAAGAGGGCGGATTGAGATGGTGAGAAGAGAGAGAGGGAGGAGAGAGAGGAGAGGAGAGATTGGGTGTGGCCCCCTTAGAAATGAGGGGGGCGCCAGGGAGGCGCCAGGTGCGCGGGGGGGGGGAGGAAGCAGAAGAGTGAGGGGGTGATCGGAAGTGAGAGCAGAGCTGCGTGAGGAGAGAGAGAGAGGGGGGCGCACGAGTGGGGGGGGGAGGAAGAGAGAGAGAGGGGGGAGAGAGAGAGAGAGAGAGAGAGAGAGAGAAAGAGGGGGGGGAGGGGAGGGGAGAGAGAGAAAGAGAAAGAGAGAGAGAGAGAAAGGAAGAAGAAGAAGAAGAAGGGGGACAATAAGCAGATAGACCGAAAAAGACGCACATAAATCGAGAATACAAGACACATTATTACCAGACAAACAAAAATCGATAACATAACTAGACAAAAACAACTATAAAAAAAACATAAAAAAAAATCAAACATCAAAACTAGATCTCAACACAGAAGACAAACAATCACGAAGAAAAAGGAAAGATACAAAGTCCTCTTAACTCGCACGCTCCTCTTAAGAAAGAAAATAGGCCAGAGTGGAAGGCCTCTCCGACGAAATTCTGAATGCTGAAGGGAAGGACATTACCTGCAATTTCCTTTGGTTTATGTTTCGCTGTTTGTCGTTCGGCATTTTTTTTTTTTTTATTTGTCTGTAATTATGTGTTTGTGTGTGTGTGTGTGTTTGTGTGTGTGTGTGTGTTTGTGTGTTGTCTCTCTCTATGCTTGTTTGACTGGGCCTTTCTTCTTTCTTTTTTTGGTTGTTTTTTCGCTCTCTTTCTCTATCACGTTGTATTTATCTTGCTTCCACCTTTCTCTCTCTCTCTCTCTCTCTCTCTCTCTCTCTCTCTCTCTTTATCTCTCTCTCTCTCCCTCTTTATCTCTCTCTCCTTCTTTATCTCTCTCTCTCTCTATCTATCTATTTATCTAATCTCTCTCTCTCTCTCTCTCTCTCTCTCTCTCTCTCTCTCTCCCTCTCTCTCTCTCTCTCTCTCTCTCTCTCTCATCCACTTATCTCATTCTCATCATCATATATCTCTCTCTATGATATTTATACTATATATATATATATATAAATTATAATATTATATAAAATATATAAATACCATATAAAAAATATATTAATATAATATATATTACATAAATATATATATATATAAATATATATCTATATGTATATAAAATCTACACTTTATATATATATATATATACTACTATAATAATTTAATATATATATATATATCAATATATATTTCATCACTGCACTGTATCATTCCACACATGCCAGGACGTAAGACTTTCAAGAGCGGTTATCGCGGCCGCCTGGTAACCCCCCCCCACCCGCTCTGGAACCACTTTTATTTCTATATATATATATCATACGTTCAATCTCCGACATTTACGATATTACTATATACTTTACTTATCTCAACCCCACCCCCCCACCTACTGGCATACTGATATATAAATATAATATACTATTTATCATATGTTTATTATACTATATATTTTTACTTATTATATATATATATATACCTCTCTATATAAATCTACAATCTTCTATAATATAAACTATAACACACTATTATATATAAATGCTAATATATAAATCAAAATATATAAAATATAATAATATATATCTATATATTAAATATCTATATATAGTGGTTACTAGACATAACTGTAATAAATATATATCTCTATATATAAATATATCTATATATATACAGTAGAAATAATATTTATATATAATAGATTAGACATTTATAATATAAATATATATATTATATATACTCTTATAACTCATCTATAGTTATATAGCTTTATATATTACAGTTATATTTATATATTTCTCTACTATATCTTATAAATATTCTATACTATTGAATATATATATTTACATATACTAGATTATGTTACTGTTTAACATTATATACATACAACACTCACTCCACAAACACACACATACACACCAATCACACACTTAGATAGATTAGACAGACAGAGGAGATATAGACAGAGACACTACATCTTACCAACTCGCGCACTTGAAATTTGTCACCTCTTCCGAAATTTGCCCTTCTGCTTAATCCTTTATATAAATATATAAAAAAATGTTCTAGTATATCCATAAAATACACAAACACAACATATACCCATTAACCCACACACCATACTTAGGCGCTCTCCAAAGAACCACTCCACATAGATCGATAGACAGACAGAGAGATATAGACAGACACTACCTCTTACCAACAGGCCCTCTGACCCCAAAGAACTTGCCCTTCTGTTCCTCCTTTATACCCCTAACCCCCCCCCCTGCACTTTCCTTCAGTGCCACCATCAGTAGTATCGTTCCCCCCCCCCCCCCCGAGTACCAAACCACTATATACACCCGTATACATAACTATACACATATAATATACCATCACACGCACACAAAACATGTGTACGCCACATGCATGCATACACATCAATCCATCATGTACCACACACACATACTACACACAAACAAACCGACACATACACACATATACACACCCAAACACATATATATACATATACACATAGAAAACATATACACAATAAAACACACACCCAAACACATACATGAATATTCAAAATCACATGAAGACACACACATACACACATACATATACACAACACACACATGCACATAACACACACAATCAAATACATACTTGCACACTTTCAAATAAATACACACCTACACACACAGACACACACACAACACACATACATACACACACATATACACACAGACACACTTAAACACGCACACACACAACACATACACACACATACACACACTTACACACACACACACACACAACACACACACATACGCACGCGCGCGCAACACAAACACACACACAAAGCACATGCATAGCTCACTTACACACAAAACACATACATAAGCACACACTTACACACAGACACACAATACACACACACACAATGCACATACACACACAAAAAACACACACACGCACACAACACACACACACTTACACACAAAACATATACACAAACACACACACACACAATATACAAACACACACACACATACAACATACACACACATATACAAAACACACACACACACACACACTTACACACAAAACACATACACAAACACACACTTACACACACACACACACTTACACACAAAACACATACACAAACACACACTTACACACACACACACACACACACACACTTACACACAAAACATATACACAAACACACACTAACTCACACACACACATAATATACAAACACACACACACAACATACACACACACACACACATTTACACTCAAAACACAAACAGAAACGCACACTTACACACACATACACAATATACAAACACACACACACACACACACAACACACAAAACACAAAACTCATATACAAAACACAAACATATTCGCCAGAATATGATAAAAAAAAGAAGAGAGACAGACACACATACCCGAAACGCACGAACAACAAAAACACCATGAAGAGCAGATCATCTCAACTGTATCCTCGAAGAAAATCCTAATAAGATTAACAAAAGCCATGGCGCTGAAGGAGTTGTTGCACATCACAGTTCAAACCTTAACAAGCCGAGAATTTAAACTGACCGTCGATCGTTCCCTCAAAGTTTCTTACTTGAAAGAATAACTGTTTGAGGAATGCGGCCTCTTTCCTTGGCAGTAGAAACTCATGTACCAAGGGCGGGAGCTTAGTGACTTCCTCTCACTGAAGAGAGAGGGCATCCTGAAATCCGCAATCCTGACACTTGTATTCAGTCTTAAAAGCGGTCCTAGGAAGTAGTGAGGTTCTGCTGGGTAGAATGCGACATTGTCCTTTCTTTGGCGCCAAAATATGTAAATACATGAATACACATACATACAGTATGTACATATATATATATATATATATATATATATATATATATATATATATATATATATATATATATGTGTGCCTTCTGTTCTTGTGTCCAATGCATGTGTGTGTGTGCAGAAAAAAAGTAAGATCCGAGATAGAGAACGAGAGAGGAAAGAAAGAGGCCCAACACCTTCGACGCGCCCGAGACCGTGGAGGAGAGAAAGTGAAGCGGACAGGCCCGAGAGGTAGCCGATGAGGAAAAAACAACGAGACACGAATGGAAGCAAAAGCAGAAAGAGAAAAAAAAAGAATAGGGGAAGGAAGAGCAGCAAAAAAAGAGAAAGATAGAGAGAGAGAGGAAGAGAAAGAGAGAGAGAAAAAAGAGAATAAGAGAGAGAGAAAAAGAGAAAGAGCGAGAGAGAGGACGCCCCGAGACAAAAGAGAAGAGCCAGATTTCGTTGAGATCAGACCACCGACGATCGTTCCCCCTTGAGTTATAAATGTTCGTGTGAGCGTAATGTTTTGCGTTTGTGACGTTTGCTTACGTGTAAGCATATGTGGCTGTGTGTGTGTGTGTGTATGTGTGTCTATGTGTTTGCGTGAGTGTGTGTGTGTGTCTGTGTGTGTGAGCGGTGTGTGTGTGTGTATGTGTGTGTGTCTGTGTGTGTGTCTGTGTGTGTGTGGTGTGTGTGTGTGTGTGTGTGAGTTTGTGTGTGTCTATGTGTTTGCGTGAGAGTGTGTGTGTGTGTGTCCGTGTAATGCAC
>NW_028234432.1:30522031-30565631 GCF_977035675.1 Penaeus japonicus | reverse complement strand
TAGAGCCATTCTGATAATGAAACGGATTACAGTTAAACGCGATGATTTTCGTTATATGAAAGGAAAAAGGAAATGCGAGAAAAAAGGTACAAGAAAAAAAAATGCAATATATACGATCCTGAAAAAAATGCTTAAAATATATACAATCCTGAGAAGAAAAAAAATGCTTAAAAGGCATATTAAAAATACATATTAAAGTATATATTATATATTAGATATTAGAATAATGGAAGAAAAAAAAAAGCAATTCCGAGAAAAAAGGTGCAAGAAAAAAAATGCAAGTAATATATACGATCCTGAAAAAAAATACACGATAGAGCCGTTCTGAAAATGAAATGGATTACAGTTAGATGCGCTGATTTTCGTTATATTAAAGAAAAAGGAATTGCGAGAAAAAAAAGTCCAAGAAAACAATACAATATATACAATCCTGAAAAAAATTGCTTAAAAGGCATATTAAAATACATATCAAAATATATATTAGATATTAGAATTAAGGAATTGAAAAAATACAATTACGAGAAAAAAGGTGCAAGAAAAAATATGCAGGTAATATATACGATCCTGAAAAAAAAATGCACGTTAGAACCATTCTGATAATGAAATGGATTACAGTTAAATGCGCTTATTTTCTTTATATTAAAGGAAAAAGGAATTGCGAGAAGAAAAGGTGCTAGAAAAAAAAGTAATATACACGATCCTGAAAAAAATGCTTAAAATACATATTGAAATGCATATTAAAATATATATTATATATTAGATATTAGAATAAAGGAATTGGAAAAAAAACAATTGCGAGAAAAAAAATGCAAGAAAAAATATGTAAATAATATATACGATCCTGAAAAAAATGCTTAAAATGATTATTAAAAATACATATTAAAATATATATATATTAGATATTAGAATAGAAAATTGAAAGAAAAGCAATTGCGAGAAAAAAGGTGCACGAAAAAAAAAATCTATTTGATATATACGATCCTTAAAAAGAGATATATAAAATAGAATACACGTTAGAGCCATTCTGATAATGAAACGGATTACAGTTAAATGCGCTGATTTTCGTTATATTAAAGGAAAACGCAATTGCGAGAAAAAAGGTGCAAGAAAAAAATGCAATATATATGATCCTGAAAAAAAAAATGCTTAAAATGCACATTAAAATACATATTGAAATATATATTAGATGTTAGACATCAGAATAAAGGAATTGAAAAAAAGCAATTCCGAGAAAAAAGGTGCAAGAAAAAAAAATGCAACATATATGATCCTGAAAAAAAAAATGCTTAAAATGCATATTAAAAAATATATTATATATTAAATATTAGAATAAAGAAATTGAAAAAATAGAATAGAAAAAAAAAATAATTAAAATGCATATAGATAGATATTAGAATAAAGGAATTGAAAAAAAAAATTGCAAGAAAGAAGGTGCCATAAAAAAAATTGCTTAAAATGCATATTAAAATACATATTAAAATATATAAAGGAATTGAAAAAAAAAAATAATTGCAAGAAAAAAGGTTGCAAGAAAAAAAATACGATCCTGAAAAAAATAAAATAAAATACACGTTAGAGCCATTCTGATAATGAAACGGATTACAGTTAAACGCGATGATTTTCGTTATATGAAAGGAATAAGGAATTGCGAGAAAAAAGGTACAAGAAAAAAAATGCAATATATACGATCCTGAAAAAAAATGATTAAAATATATACGATCCTGAGAAGAAAAAAAATGCTTAAAAGGCATATTAAAAATACATATTAAAATATATATTATATATTAGATATTAGAATAATGGAAGTGAAAAAAAGCAATTCCGAGAAAAAAGGTGCAAGAAAAAAAATGCAAGTTATATATACGATCCTGAAAAAAATAGACGATAGAGCCGTTCTGAAAATGAAATGGATTACAGTTAAATGCGCTGATTTTCGTTATATTAAAGGAAAAAGGAATTGCGAGAAAAAAAAGTGCAAGAAAAAAAAAACAATATATACAATCCTGAAAAAAAATTCTTAAAAAGCATATTAAAATACATATCAAAATATATATTAGATATTAGATATTAGAATTAAGGAATTGAAAAAATACAATTACGAGAAAAAAGGTGCAAGAAAAAATATGCAGGTAATATATACGATCCTGAAAAAAAAATGCACGTTAGAGCCATTCTGATAATGAAATGGATTACAGTTAAATGCGCTGATTTTCGTTATATTAAAGGAAAAAGGAATTGCGAGAAGAAAAGGTGCAAGAAAAAAAAAGTAATATACACGATCCTGAAAAAAATGCTTAAAATACATATTGAAATGCATATTAAAATATATATTATATATTAGATATTAGAATAAAGGAATTGGAAAAAAAACAATTGCGAGAAAAAAAATGCAAGAAAAAATATGTAAATAATATATACGATCCTGAAAAAAAATGCTTAAAATGATTATTAAAAATACATATTAAAATATATATATATTAGATATTAGAATAGAAAATTGAAAGAAAAGCAATTGCGAGAAAAAAGGTGCACGAAAAAAAAAATCTATTTGATATATACGATCCTGAAAAAGAGATATATAAAATAGAATACACGTTAGAGCCATTCTGATAATGAAACGGATTACAGTTAAATGCGCTGATTTTCGTTATATTAAAGGAAAACGCAATTGCGAGAAAAAAGGTGCAAGAAAAAAAATGCAATATATATGATCCTGAAAAAAATGCTTAAAATGCACATTAAAATACATATTGAAATATATATTAGATGTTAGACATTAGAATAAAGGAATTGAAAAAAAGCAATTGCGAGAAAAAAGGTGCAAGAAAAAAAAATGCAACATATATGATCCTGAAAAAAAAAATGCTTAAAATGCATATTAAAAAATATATTATATATTAAATATTAGAATAAAGAAATTGAAAAAAAAGAAAAGAAAAAAAAAATACTTAAAATGCATATAGATAGATATTAGAATAAAGGAATTGAAAAAAAAAAATTGCAAGAAAGAAGGTGCCATAAAAAAAATTGCTTAAAATGCATATTAAAATACATATTAAAATATATAAAGGAATTGAAAAAAAACAATTGCAAGAAAAAAGGTGCAAGAAAAAAAAATACG
This sequence comes from Penaeus japonicus, assembly GCF_977035675.1. NCBI lineage: Eukaryota > Metazoa > Arthropoda > Malacostraca > Decapoda > Penaeidae > Penaeus > Penaeus japonicus. The sequence goes on along the minus strand of NW_028234432.1, from coordinate 30,562,510 downwards.
ATCCTGAAAAAAATAAAATAAAATACACGTTAGAGCCATTCTGATAATGAAACGGATTTCAGTTAAACGCGATGATTTTCGTTATATGAAAGGAAAATGGAATTGCGAGAAAAAAGGTGCAAGAAAAAAAAATACGATCCTGAAAAAAAATGCTTAAAATATATACGATCCTGAGAAGAAAAAAAAAATGCTTAAAAAGCCATATTAAAAATACATATTAAAATATATATTATATATTAGATACTAGAATAATGGAAGTGAAAAAAAAAGCAATGCCGAGAAAAAAGGTGCAAGAAAAAAAATGCAAGTAATATATACGATCCTGAAAAAAAATACACGATAGAGCCGTTCTGAAAATGAAATGGATTATAGTTAAATGCGCTGATTTTCGTTATATTAAAGGAAAAAGGAATTGCGAGAAAAAAAGTGCAAGAAAAAAATACAATATATACAATCCTGAAAAAAATTGCTTAAAAGGCATATTAAAATACATATCAAAATATATATTAGATATTAGATATTAGAATTAAGGAATTGAGAAAACACAATTACGAGAAAAAAGGTGCAAGAAAAAATATGCGTAATATATACGATCCTGAAAAAAAAAAATGCACGTTAGAGCCATTCTGAAAATGAAATGGATTACAGTTAAATGCGCTGATTTTCATTATATTAAAGGAAAAAGGAATTGCGAGAAGAAAAGGTGCAAGAAAAAAAAAGTAATATACACGATCCTGAAAAAAAAATGCTTAAAATACATATTGAAATGCATATTAAAATATATATTATATATTAGATATTAGAATAAAGGAATTGGAAAAAAAACAATTGCGAGAAAAAAGATGCAAGAAAAAATATGTAAATAATATATACGATTCTGAGAAAAACAAAAATGCTCAAAATGATTATTAAAAATACATATTAAAAATATATATATATTAGATATTAGAATAGAAAAGTGAAAAAAAGCAATTCCGAGAAAAAAAGGTGCAAGAAAAAAAAATCAATTATATATACGATCCTGAAAAAAAAATGCACGTTAGAGCCATTCTGATAATGAAATGGATTACAGTTAAATGCGCTGATTTTCGTTATATTAAAGGAAAAAGGAATTGCGAGAAAAAAGGTACAAGAAAAAAAATGCAATATATACGATCCTGAAAAAAAATGCTTAAAATTATACGACCTGAGAAAAAAAAAAAAATGCTTAAAAGGCATATTAAAAATACATATTGAAATATATATTATATATTAGATATTACAATAATGGAAGTGAAAAAAAACAATTCCGAGAAAAAAGGTGCAAGAAAAACAATGCAATATATATACGGATCCTGAAAAAAAAATGCTTAAAATGCATATTAAAAAATATATTATATATTAAATATTAGAATAAAGCCGTTGAAAAAAAAGAAAAGAAAAAAAAATACTTAAAATGCATATAGATAGATATTAGAAAAAGGAATTGAAAAAAAAAAATAGCAAGAAACAAAAAAAAAAAAAATACAAAAAAAAATAACTTAAAAAATATATTAAAATTGAATTGAAAGAAAAGCAATTGCAAGAAAAAAGGTGCACGAAAAAAAAAATCTATTTGATATATACGATCCTGAAAAAGAGATATATAAAATAGAATACACGTTAGAGCCATTCTGATAATGAAACGGATTACAGTTAAATGCGCTGATTTTCGTTATATTAAAGGAAAACGCAATTGCGAGAAAAAAGGTGCAAGAAAAAAAATGCAATATATATGATCCTGAAAAAAAAAATGCTTAAAATGCACATTAAAATACATATTGAAATATATATTAGATGTTAGACATTAGAATAAAGGAATTGAAAAAAGCAATTGCGAGAAAAAAGGTGCAAGAAAAAAAATGCAACATATATGATCCTGAAAAAAAAAATGCTTAAAATGCATATTAAAAAATATATTATATATTAAATATTAGAATAAAGAAATTGAAAAAAAAGAAAAGAAAAAAAAATACTTAAAATGCATATAGATAGATATTAGAATAAAGGAATTGAAAAAAAAAATTGCAAGAAAGAAGGTGCCATAAAAAAATTGCTTAAAATGCATATTAAAATACATATTAAAATATATAAAGGAATTGAAAAAAAAAAAACAATTGCAAGAAAAAAGGTGCAAGAAAAAAAAAATACGATCCTGAAAAAAATAAAATAAAATACACGTTAGAGCCATTCTGATAATGAAACGGATTACAGTTAAACGCGATGATTTTCGTTATATGAAAGGAAAAAGGAATTGCGAGAAAAAAGGTACAAGAAAAAAAAATGCAATATATACGATCCTGAAAAAAAAAATGCTTAAAATATATACGATCCTGAGAAGAAAAAAAATGGTTGAAAGGCATATAAAAAATAAATATTAAAATATATATTATATATTAGATATAAGAATAATGGAAGTGAAAAAAAAAACAATTCCGAGAAAAAAGGTGCAAGAAAAAAAATGCAAGTAATATATACGATCCTGAAAAAAAATACACGATAGAGCCGTTCTGAAAATGAAATGGATTACAGTTAAATGCGCTGATTTTCGTTATATTAAAGGAAAAAGGAATTGCGAGAAAAAAAGTGCAAGAAAAAAAATACAATATATACAATCCTGAAAAAAATTGCTTAAAAGGCATATTAAAATACATATCAAAATATATATTAGATATTAGATATTAGAATTAAGGAATTGAAAAAATACAATTACGAGAAAACGGTGCAAGAAAAAATATGCAGGTAATATATACGATCCTGAAAAAAAAATGCACGTTAGAGCCATTCTGATAATGAAATGGATTACAGTTAAATGCGCTGATTTTCGTTATATTAAAGGAAAACGGAATTGCGAGAAGAAAAGGTGCAAGAAAAAAAAAGTAATATACACGATCCTGAAAAAAATGCTTAAAATACATATTGAAATGCATATTAAAATATATATTATATATTAGATATTAGAATAAAGGAATTGGAAAAAAAACAATTGCGAGAAAAAAGATGCAAGAAAAAATATGTAAATAATATATACGATCCTGAAAAAAATGCTTAAAATGATTATTAAAAATACATATTAAAATATATATATTAGATATTAGAATAGAAAATTGAAAGAAAAGCAATTGCGAAAAAAAAAGGTGCACGAAAAAAAAAATCTATTTGATATATACGATACTGAAAAAGAGACATATAAAATAGAATACACGTTAGAGCCATTCTGATAATGAAACGGATTACAGTTAAATGCGCTGATTTTCGTTATATTAAAGGAAAACGAAATTGCGAGAAAAAAGGTGCAAGAAAAAAATGCAATATATATGATCCTGAAAAAAAAATGCTTAAAATGCACATTAAAATACATATTGAAATATATATTAGATGTTAGACATTAGAATAAAGGAATTGAAAAAAAGCAATTGCGAAAAAAAAGGTGCAAGAAAAAAAATGCAACATATATCATCCTGAAAAAAAAATGCTTAAAATGCATATTAAAAAATATATTATATATTAAATATTAGAATAAAGAAATTGAAAAAAAAAAAGAAAAGAAAAAAAAATACTTAAAATGCATATAGATAGATATTAGAATAAAGGAATTGAAAAAAAAAAATTGCAAGAAAGAAGGTGCCATAAAAAAAATTGCTTAAAATGCATATTAAAATACATATTAAAATATATAAAGGAATTGAAAAAAAAAAATGCATGAAAAAAGGTGCAAGAAAAAAAAAATACGATCCTGAAAAAAATAAGATAAAATACACGTTAGAGCCATTCTGATAATGAAACGGATTACAGTTAAACGCGATGTTTTTCGTTATATGAAAGGAACAAGGAATTGCGAGAAAAAAGGTACAAGAAAAAAAAATGCAATATATACGATCCTCAAAAAATAATTCTTAAAATATATACGATCCTGAGAAGAAAAAAAAAGCTTAAAAGGCATATTAAAAATACATATTAAAATATATATTATATATTAGATATTAGAATAATGGAAGTGAAAAAAAAGCAATTCCGAGAAAAAAGGTGCAAGAAAAAAAATGCAAGTAATATATACGATCCTGAAAAAAAATACACGATAGAGCCGTTCTGAAAATGAAATGGATTACAGTTAAATGCGCTGATTTTCGTTATATTAAAGGAAAAAGGAATTGCGAGAAAAAAAAGTGCAAGAAAAAAAATACAATATATACAATCCTGAAAAAAATTGCTTAAAAGGCATATTAAAATACATATCAAAATATATATTAGATATTAGATATTAGAATTAAGGAATTGAAAAAAAACAATTGCGAGAAAAAGGTGCAAGAAAAAGACGCAGGTAAAATATACGATACTGAAAAAAAAAATGCACGTTAGAGCCATTCTGATAATGAAATGGATTACAGTTAAATGCGATGATTTTCGTTATATTAAAGGAAAAAGGAATTGCGAGAAGAAAAGGTGCAAGAAAAAAAAAAGTAATATACACGATCCTGAAAAAAATGCTTAAAATACATATTGAAATGCATATTAAAATATATATTAGATATTAGATATTAGAATAAAGGAATTGGAAAAAAAAACAATTGCGAGAAAAAAGATGCAAGAAAAAATATATTTAAATAATATATACGATCCTGAAAAAAATGCTTAAAATGATTATTAAAAATACATAGTAAAATATATATATATTAGATATTAGAATAGAAAATTGAAAGAAAATCAATTGCGTGAAAAAAGGTGCAAGAAAAAAATCTATTTGATATATATGATCCTGAAAAAGAGATATATAAAATAGAATACACGTTAGAGCCATTCTGATAATGAAACGGATTACAGTTAAATGCGCTGATTTTCGTTATATTAAAGGAAAACGCAATTGCGAGAAAAAAGGTGCAAGAAAAAAAATGCAATATATATGATCCTGAAAAAAAAAATGCTTAAAATGCACATTAAAATACATATTGAAATATATATTAGATGTTAGACATTAGAATAAAGGAATTGAAAAAAAGCAATTGCGAAAAAAAAGGTGAAAAAAAAAAAATGCAACATATATGATCCTGAAAAAAAAATGCTTAAAATGCATATTAAAAAATATATTATATATTAAATATTAGAATAAAGAAATTGAAAAAAAAGAAAAGAAAAAAAATACTTAAAATGCATATAGATAGATATTAGAATAAAGGAATTGAAAAAAAAAATTGCAAGAAAGAAGTTGCCATAAAAAAAATTGCTTAAAATGCATATTACAATACATATTAAAATATATAAAGGAATTGAAAAAAAAAAATGCAAGAAAAAAGGTGCAAGAAAAAAAAATACGATCCTGAAAAAAATAAAATAAAATACACGTTAGAGCCATTCTGATAATGAAACGGATTACAGTTAAACGCGATGATTTTCGTTATATGAAAGGAAAAAGGAATTGCGAGAAAAAAGGTACAAGAAAAAAAAAAATGCAATATATACGATCCTGAAAAAAAAATGCTTAAAATATATACGATCCTGAGAAGAAAAAAAAAATGCTTAAAAGGCATATTAAAAATACATATTAAAATATATATTATATATTAGATATTAGAATAATGGAAGTGAAAAAAAAGCAATTCCGAGAAAAAAGGTGCAAGAAAAAAAAATGCAAGTAATATATACGATCCTGAAAAAAAAATACACGATAGAGCCGTTCTGAAAATGAAATGGATTACAGTTAAATGCGCTGATTTTCGTTATATTAAAGGAAAAAGGAATTGCGAGAAAAAAAAGTGCAAGAAAAAAAAATACAATATATACAATCCTGAAAAAAAATTGCTTAAAAGGCATATTAAAATACATATCAAAATATATATTAGATATTAGATATTAGAATTAAGGAATTGAAAAAATACAATTACGAGGAAAAAGGTGCAAGAAAAAATATGCAGGTAATATATACGATCCTAAAAAAAAAAAATGCACGTTAGAGCCATTCTGATAATGAAATGGATTACAGTTAAATGCGCTGATTTTCGTTATATTAAAGGAAAAAGGAATTCCCAGAAGAAAAGGTGCAAGAAAAAAAAGTAATATACACGATCCTGAAAAAAATGCTTAAAATACATATTGAAATGCATATTAAAATATATATTATATATTAGATATTAGAATAAAGGAATTGGAAAAAAAACAATTGCGAGAAAAAAGATGCAAGAAAAAATATGTAAATAATATATACGATCCTGAAAAAAATGCTTAAAATGATTATTAAAAATACATATCAAAATATATATATATTAGATATTAGAATAGAAAATTGAAAGAAAAGCAATTGCGAGGAAAAAGGTGCACGAAAAAAAAAAATCTATTTGATATATACGATCCTGAAAAAGAGATATATAAAATAGAATACACGTTAGAGCCATTCTTATAATGAAATGGATTACAGTTAAATGCGCTGATTTTCGTTATATTAAAGGAAAACGCAATTGCGAGAAAAAAGGTGCAAGAAAAAAAATGCAATATATATGATCCTGAAATAAAAATGCTTAAAATGCACATTAAAATACATATTGAAATATATATTAGATGTTAGACATTAGAATAAAGGAATTGAAAAAAAGCAATTGCGAGAAAAAAGGTGCAAGAAAAAAAAATGCAACATATATGATCCTGAAAAAAATGCTTAAAATGCATATTAAAATATATATTATATATTAAATATTAGAATAAAGAAATTGAAAAAAAAGAAAAGAAAAAAAATACTTAAAATGCATATAGATAGATATTAGAATAAAGGAATTGAAAAAAAAAAATTGCAAGAAAGAAGGTGCCATGAAAAAAAAATTGCTTAAAATGCATATTAAAATACATATTAAAATATATAAAGGAATTGAAAAAAAAACAATTGCAAGAAAAAAGGTGCAAGAAAAAAAAATACGATCCTGAAAAAAATAAAATAAAATACACGTTAGAGCCATTCTGATAATGAAACGGATTACAGTTAAACGCGATGATTTTCGTTATATGAAAGGAAAAAGGAATTGCGAGAAAAAAGGTACAAGAAAAAAAAATGCAATATATACGATCCTGAAAAAAAAATGCTTAAAATATATACGATCCTGAGAAGAAAAAAAAATGCTTAAAAGGCATATTAAAAATACATATTAAAATATATATTAAATATTAGATATTAGAATAATGGAAGTGAAAAAAAAGCAATTCCGAGAAAAAAGGTGCAAGAAAAAAATGCAAGTAATATATACGATCCTGAAAAAAATACACGATAGAGCCGTTCTGAAAATGAAATGGATTACAGTTAAATGCGCTGATTTTCGTTATAATAAAGGAAAAAGGAATTGCGAGAAAAAAGTGCAAGAAAAAAAATACAATAAATACAATCCTGAAAAAAATTGCTTAAAAGGCATATTAAAATACATATCAAAATATATATTAGATATTAGATATTAGAATTAAGGAATTGAAAAAATACAATTACGAGAAAAAAGGTGCAAGAAAAAATATGCAGGTAATATATACGATCCTGAAAAAAAAATGCACGTTAGAGCCATTCTGATAATGAAATGGATTACAGTTAAATGCGCTGATTTTCGTTATATTAAAGGAAAAAGGAATTGCGAGAAGAAAAGGTGCAAGAAAAAAAAGTAATATACACGATCCTGAAAAAAATGCTTAAAATACATATTGAAATACATATTAAAATATATATTATATATTAGATATTAGAATAAAGGAATTGGAAAAAAAAACAATTGCGAGAAAAAAGATGCAAGAAAAAATATGTAAATAATATATACGATCCTGAAAAAAATGCTTAAAATGATTATTAAAAATACATATTAAAATATATATATATATTAGATATTAGAATAGAAAATTGAAAGAAAAGCAATTGCGATAAAAAAGGTGCACGAAAAAAAAATCTATTTGATATATACGATCCTGAAAAAGAGATATATAAAATAGAATACACGTTAGAGCCATTCTGATAATGAAACGGATTACAGTTAAATGCGCTGATTTTCGTTATATTAAAGGAAAACGCAATTGCGAGAAAAAAGGTGCAAGAAAAAAAATGCAATATATATGATCCTGAAAAAAAAATGCTTAAAATGCACATTAAAATACATATTGAAATATATATTAGATGTTAGACATTAGAATAAAGGAATTGAAAAAAAGCAATTGCGAGAAAAAAGGTGCAAGAAAAAAAATGCAATATATATGATCCTGAAAAAAAAAATGCTTAAAATGCACATTAAAATACATATTGAAATATATATTAGGTGTTAGACATTAGAATAAAGGAATTGAAAAAAAGCAATTGCGAGAAAAAAGGTGCAAGAAAAAAAATGCAACATATATGATCCTGAAAAAAAAAATGCTTAAAATTGTCGCGGTCGACGGCGCCGTCCATGCGCAATCGCCCTCGATTACGTTACATAAAGGTGCGCCCTGCCTCAATTAAGATTGAAATTGAACGCCATGACTTTGCAGGAACGTATCTTGAGCGAGGAAGCAATATTGAAACACCAGTGACCCCTGGCAACCCCTTTGGCGACATCGAGTGCCGTTAGATACGACTCTGGCGCCGCTTCATCATCTCGCTGCTTCCGGGTCGACGTAGCAGCATGACAAGTGGATGCCTTATCAACCTGGAACGATATCAGGCCATTCCAGCATCCCCTGGCCTGAAAAGATGAATATAAACATTAGTTGCAGTTGCCAGATGCCACCAGAATCATTCGCTGCACTTCTATCTGCTCTTCTACGACGTAAATCGCGTTGTCGCGCCGCATCGTCATCTTTTAAATGTTTATCAATGTTTTTAGGATGTAAGGAGTTTTCATTTCAAATGCTAGGATATATATTTGTGTTGATGACACTGCAATACGTAATCTTTTGTACACAGAACATTCGAGCTTTTATTGCATAAAGAAGGTCGGGAGGTTGTTTCTTAAGCAGCAGCATCTTTAGACGTTTAATCGGTTTTGCATTTTTACTTATTTTTTCAGTTTTAAGAGCTTTTACGCCTTTTTAGCGTATTTTATTCCCGACATTCTTTTGTTTACATTCGGGTTTGTTTTTATTTTCGTTAATTCTTTTACCTCTGCGTTTTAAGAGTCATTTTTATTTTTCACTAATTCCATTTTAAGAACAGTATTTCATTTTTAGTTATTTTACGTGTTTATTTACCTTTACGTAGTATTTTAAGATAACTCGAAAGCTCTGTATATAAGAGCTGCCACGTGGGCTTCCAGCACTCGTGAATGAATTTTTGAACGGTCAACACCTCGTTGAAAACTTAGAAGCAATAAAACATAAGTCTTGTGCCACTGGAGTTACCCTGTTTATCAGGGCCTCTTGTCACGCTCGACATTATTGTTTCTCAGTTGAAATAAAGTAAACAAAGTAGAGTAAACACTGTTTTTTCAGACTTTTTGCACTTCTAGTGCTTTGCCTGCACCTTCAGTGCTTTGATTTTGAAGGTGACACGAGACTAGTAGTAGAAGTAGAAGTAGTCAGCCCCCACCCCAGACCCGCAGCTCTCTTCTACTCCAGGGTAGCCCTTACGGGCTGTGACCCCTGGGTAGGGAGGCCCAGTAGCCTGGGGCGTCCTTCGGGCGCAACTTTTCTCTCCCCCTGAATTTTTTCTATTTTTCTGGTGTGACTTTCCTGAGCCTACGGGAGTCTCCTTGTGAGCTCCCGTATTCGCTTGGGGGGTGGGCATTGACTTACCGTCCCTCGCACTAGGCAGGTTCGGCGGTAAGAAGGTGCCTTACACACCAACTCCGATCCCTTAGTTGGTACTGGAGAAAGCAGCCAGGCTTCCACTAAGGGGGGGCGAGGACGTTTAACTGAAAGACTTGTTTTTTTATTATCCTCTCTTAGCTATTGGGATTAGGTTGATATACAATAGTTAAGGGAAAGGTAGTCCTTTCAGGACAACGGGCTTTGGCCCAGGGATCGGACCTGGTCCGACACCCTAGCATGATTGATCCCCCGGCTACCCTTCCTCCTCCCCAAGGAGGAGGGGCGACTCCAAAACCTTCTATGACTAATTTGACCACTAAAGGAACCCCGACCAATGACCGACCCAGAAGACATATTGATATCCCTCCAGAGAATGCAAGGTGCTTGAATATTCGATGCGTGAAAGAAAATCAATCCTTGCAGAATGTCAACCCCTTTATCATCAAGAAGGTCCTTGATGGTCAAGTGGAAGGCGGGTTTGATTTTGTCCGAAAATTGCGAGATGGAAGCCTCCTTGTTAAAGTACAATTTAAATCTCAGATTAAGAATTTGCTTAAACTGACGCAGATTCATGACCTTCAAGTTAAAGTAACTATTCCTGTTGGCCCAAATACCTGTAAGGGAGTAATCTTTCACAGGGATTTGAGGACAATGGAAGAAAGTGAAATTCTTGAGGCCATGAAAGACCAGAGCGTAGTAGACGTAAATTGTATGGCTAAGAAAGATGGAGATGTGCGAGTAAAAACCGGATTGTGTTTCTTGACCTTTTCTTCACATAAAATTCCAAGTACTGTTAAAGTTGGGTATGAGATCGTTCAAGTTCGACCCTACATCCAAAAACCAATGCGTTGTAATAGATGCCAAAAATTTGGACACACCTCATTACGATGCAATGATAAAGATACAGATAAATTTATGTGCGGTAAATGTGCTGGAGCCCATGATACTACTACATGCAAGGAAAAGACACTCAAGTGTGCTAACTGTGGAGGTCCCCATCAGTCAGGCTCTGCTGAATGCAGCAGCCTGAAGAAGGAGACTGAGACATTGGCATACATGAGAGAACACGATGTCAGCTACCGTGAGGCCAAGAAGAAAGTTGAAGGTTTGACAAGCAAACCCAATACTTCTTACGCCTCAGCTGTAACTAACAACGTTTCCAATGCAAGCAGTATTAGTCAGCAGCTCGCAGCTAAGGACCAGGAAATTTCGGAATTAAAGGAAACGGTTAAAAATTTAATGAATCAGGTTAAAGAATTGACTAAAACAATAAAGGAATTTGCTGAATCAACCCAGCAAAAAAAGCATCATAAGGAGGATGATACCAAATCACAATCTGGATCACACCTCTTAGTCCAGGCGACCCCTACTAGAACTTCGTCTGGTGGTAGTTCTACTCGTAAGAGCAGATCATCTTCTGCCGGGCGTCTCTCTAGTGGAGGGGAGCAGGCCATGGAGGCTACTGTCTCCAAAAATTCCCGAGAGAGGCCCTCGGGAAGCGAGGGAGAGGAGGAGGCGCCTCCCTCCCAAAAAAAGAAAATAAAAACCGCCGGACAAGGCACTTCCAAACCCCATAAAACGTAATCCACGCGTATACCATTATACAATGGAACTGTCGAAGTCTTAGATCAAAATTAAATTCCCTTAGATTATTAGCCTCGTCCTATGCTCCCGATATTATCGTTCTACAAGAAAGCCATTTAAACGACCAAGTCTCTGACGAGGTCGTATCGCTAAGAAACTACCATTTTTGTAGAAAAGACCGAGAGGGAAGGGGTGGAGGCGGAGTCGCCATGTACATCCACCAGAATCTCCCTTTCATTGAAGTGACGATTAATTCTACTTTGGAACACGTCGCATGCAAAGTAAAATTCAATAACACGTATCTGACTATATGCTCAGTTTACTGTCCACCTGATAAAATGCTGATCTATGATGAGCTTTTTGCTATTCAGGACAGTCTGCCAAATAATAAATTAATTTTAGGTGATTTTAATGCTCGTCATACATCATGGGGTTCCCTGCGGGTGAATGGTAGAGGTGAGCAAGTAGTTAAGTTGATCAACGACTCTGATCTGGTTCTTCTAAATGATGGTAGTCCAACGCGAATAGACGATAATACCGGTAATTTGAGCTTTATTGATTTATCACTGGTCTCTTCAACACTAGCAGCCAAGTGCCTGTGGCACACCATTGACGACTCGTCGGGAAGCGATCACCTTCCTATTTGTATTCAATATTCATGCGACACCACGAGGACGCCTTCAGCACCCAAATTTAACGTTAAAAGAGCAGATTGGGTCGCCTTCACAAGGAGCGTCAAGCTCGAAGTTGTTGGAGAAACCATTGATGATAAAGTAAACAATGTTCAAAATTGTATTATAAATCCAGCAATGGCAACCATCCCTAAGACTTCGACAGATAGCGTTAAGCATAGAGTTCCATGGTGGACACCAGATTGCCGCAGGGCGCTATGTGAACGAAATAGGGCCTACAGGCTTTTCCATAATAACATTACAAATGAGAACTTTCGCAAATACAAACAAGCGAGAGCTAGGGCTCGAAGAACAATCAGACAAGCCAAAAGAGACTCCTGGCGAAGCTTTGTCTCTACGATCAATAGCAACACTAAGATCTCAGAGGTTTGGTCCACAGTTAATAAAATCAATAGAAAAAAATCATCAATTAAGATCAGAAACATCATTCATGAGGGAAATAATTACGATTCACCTAGAGACATAGCTAACATAATCGCCAGGCAGTTCTCTTATACAAGCAGCTCGGAAAACTACAATCCTGCATTCCTGACCACCAAGGAAGCAGCCGAGCTGCAACAAATTCACTTTGTCACAGGAGATAACTTTGATTACAATAAAGATCTAACAATGAATGAGCTTGTCCGAGCCCTAGAAGCCTGTAGAGGAACATCCCCAGGCCCCGATGAGATTCGATATGAGATGATAAAGCATCTTAATCATGATGACATGATTAAGTTGCTAGAAGTGTACAATGATATTTGGAAAAGCCAGACTTTTCCAAATTCATGGCACTTCGCCCACATCATTCCCATATTGAAAGGAGGGGGAAATCCCAGATCCGCCATTTCTTACCGCCCAATTGCGTTGACAAGCTGCTTATGCAAGGTCATGGAAAGAATTGTTAATAGTAGGCTATTGCATTTTTTAAATACCAGGAATTTACTAGTTGACGAGCAGTGCGGCTTCCGAAAGGGACGTCAAACTCTCGATCAGCTAGTAAAACTGGAAAGTCATATTCATGAGGCATTTGCCAAAAAGCATTTTTTGATTTCAGTATTTTTAGATATAGAAAAAGCCTACGACATGACATGGCGACATGGCCTACTCAGAAAACTTTATGCTTTCGGATTACGTGGAAATTTGCCTTGTTTTATCCAAAATTTCATTTCTGACAGAACTTTTTCTGTCAAATTATTTTCAGACAACGTCACTTTCTCGGACATATTTGTCCAGGCAAACGGGGTCCCACAAGGAAGTGTCTTGTCACCAACTTTATTTCTATGTATGATAAACGACATTTTACCATCTCCTCCTCGAAATCTTAAATACTCACTGTACGCCGATGATTGTGCATTATGGCACTCCAGCAATAATGCAGAGTTCTCGGCAAATCGGATCCAATTGGCACTGGATATGATTCATAACTGGGGCCTCCAGTGGGGTTTTAAGTTTTCCATTAGAAAGAGTATTGGCGTGGTTTTTACACATAGGAGAAAGCCCAACATCAGGCTAACTCTAGACAACCATCCAATACCTATTCAAAATTCAGCTAGATTTCTTGGTCTACTCTTTGATAGTAGATTGAATTGGAAAGACCACATTGGTCAGTTAAAGAATAAATGTCAAAAAGCACTCAATTTATTAAAGTGCATTTCTGGACACAAATGGGGAGCTGATAGAAAGTCTTTACTGATGTTATATAAATCCCTGATTAGGTCTAAAGTAGATTATGGGTCAATCGTGTATGGCTCGGCAACGAGCTCAACTCTGAAAGGTTTGAATGTCGTGCAGAATGCGTGTTTACGCGTCTGTCTTGGAGCCCTTAAGTGCACTCGCACCGAGCGCCTAGAGGTAGAGTCGGGAGTACCTCCCCTCCGTCTTAGACGCGGCCAGCTTGAGCTGACGTATGCCGCCAAGGTAGCCAGGCAGCCCCAGCATCCAAATAGGGATGTTTTGCGCCGGCAGGTAGGGCCCCAGCAACGCGGCGGGAAGCCGCTGGGCAATAGACTCCATGACCTCACAGATAAAGTCGGTATAGATCTCTCTACCATCGATACCCTGGTTCAGTCAAATATAGCACCGTGGGAGAACCCCAATTTCACCACCGTTTTAGACTGGCTACCATCAGCCAAAGCCACGGTGTCGGAGGTGGAGGTACGCCAGAGGTTCAGAGAGATCCTAATTAAACATCTTTCCTTTTTTCATTTATATACCGACGGGTCCAAGACAGACGAGTGTGTGGGAGCGGGTGTATGGTCGACTGAATGTCAGTTGAGATTTCGATTGCCGAATCATACATCGATCTTTCTTGCCGAACTTTTTGCAATAGATAAAGCTTTAGATTTTGCCCTATCGACGACCCACGATAGAATAGTCATTTTTTCAGACTCGTTACGTTCAATTAAAGCCATTAAATCACTAGAAACCACCTATAATGAAATACAGGGTAATATCATTCGTAAAATGCATAGTGCCAATAAATCAATCAAACTGATATGGGTACCTGGACACTCGGGTATCCATGGTAATGAACAGGCTGACAAACTAGCCGGGTCGACTGGCGATCTGGAGCCTGGTATTATCCACACAGATCTCAGGTGTTTTGTCTCTTTTATAAAAGCAAAAATCCATCTCCTGTGGCAGAGTGAGTGGACCGACCTCACATTACATAACAAGAACAAAGAAAAAATTGAAATGTGGGACACAGCCTACAGAAGAAACAGAAGGGAGGAGGTGGTGTTGGCCCGACTGAGGGTCAATGCCACAAGACTAACTCACCTCACTCCCTACATTGAAAAAAAATTCCCTCCACAGTGTGACCACTGCAATACACACCTAACAGTGGCACATATCATGATATTTTGCCAAAAATACCACAATAAAAGGCAAAATTTAATAAATTATTTTCAAATAAAAAATATTGATTTAAATATAAAAAATCTAATATCAGACAATGAAAAAATAATAAATAAAGTAATCACTTTTCTAAAGGAGACAAAACTTTATGACCTTATATAGATTGATAAAATAAAATGGAATCATTGGCTTAATAACCTTGGCTTGTGCCGCTGGTTGATAGCCAATAAATCCAACAAGCAAGCAAGCTTCCAGCGGAGCCCGCTTCCAGCCTTTGTTCAACACGCTTGTCTTGTCAGAAAGCTCTGTTCTCTCTCTTCGAGTACCCTGGCTGATTTTTCCATCTCGTCCAGCAACCAGATAAGTTATTGGTCGTGTACAGTTGTGAAATTCAGGTCGAGAGTGGTGATTATTGCATCAAAATTAACGCCAGGTATAACATAGACAAAGTGCCTTTTTTTTACTTTATTCGTGACTAAATTCTGCAGAAAACTATATATTGTGGTGTCATCTATGTGACTGCGTCAATTCGACATATTTCATTTATATTAGTCAAGCTAATAATTCGTTTCTTTTAATTGTTTATAACTGCTTGCCCCTATACGCAGTTATTTTAGTACAATTATTAAGTTAATCTATATTCAGTCTTTAGGATATTGCCTAGTATCATTCCGGTATTTCCGCCTCCACATCCATTTTAGATTAATTTTATTGGGGCGACATCAACCCCGATTTCTAAGTTGATTCGTTTCGCTATCTATCTATTTTTATTGTGTTAGTTAAGGTCCCTTTTGCTACTGTTTGTATACCATCGGATATTTCTATGTATATATATGTCACATCTTGAACGGTGTCTAAGAGTGAACGTCTGTGGAGCAAAGGCCAACAACTATAAAGTTCATTTATTTTTACATGTATGTCAATTATTCTGTTATTTAATGATTACGGTATTTCTGCACATAATAAACGAAATTACCTGTTTTATGTTTTAAATACCGAGTGAATGATTATTATTTTAAAGTTTGTATATTCATTTTAAATCATTTTAATTTGTTTCTCATTGTGGATACTTTGGCTGAAGGAGGATACGAAATACTTTACCTTAAAACTGGAAAAAAAAAGTATTAATCTGAATATTGTATTTGAAACGAAGAGATCAATTTCAGCTTTCCATCTGAAGAGAATTATTCAAATATTTTATCCGAATATAAAGATTAACTTGAATTCTGTATCTGGAAAAGAAAAAAGATATTAACAATAGTATAATAATACAACTCTATCTTGATAATACTGGCAGGTTGAGCATACGTTAAAATAATTATCAAATTAAATCTATTGCACCAGTATATGTGAATGAGCGATGGGTATACTCCTGGCCTATTGATTTATAAATTATTAAAAAGAAACTTGGTCACAGAAGAAACTTATGTACTTAGCTGGAAGCTGGTTTCATTGTTTTTAAAGGTTTGGATTACTACTTACCTGAGAGTTGAAGTCGCCTCAGATGATGGACTCTAGGATTACTATTTACCTATGGTTGAAATCTCCAGCTACATGTTGATTACTCTGAAGACTCGCACATATATGAATAATTAGTACACATCGAGTCGGTTTAAGCACGCAGTCTCTCAACTGTTTACTCACTCACACATTCGTTCAGTTATTCGTTCATACATTCACACATCTCATACACCCACCACGCCCCCTCGGTTCGCACGCTACCAAACCACTTTCATACACGCATATTATACACACATACATCCACGCCCACACTCCTGTTTTTCCCTTACACTCTCTTGCACACGATTCTTACACCCCCACACACACATGACGTTCCCAGACGTATAACTGGGTGGTGGCAGCAAAGGAAGAGTGACGTGCCAAGCGGGCTAATTCTATGCATATACTCATCATCACACATCTCCATATTATACTCATTTGGCATTGAGCCATTGCACTGTCATTAAGTATATCTGCACACTACATTTAGTGGTAGGCAGGACGTCTATTTGGTATTCAACGGCACTACGCCTATTCGCCACGGGTATAGGGCGTCCCGCACTACTACACCTGTTTATTTGGTGTCCAGCGGTGGGATGCGATCTAGTGGTTACCTCCTAATTCATTCAATTAATTAGGGTCGAGAGACGTGTGTTGTCAGTAGTTGTAGCTAAAACCGATCGCGAATCTTTAAATTCATATTCATAACTTGAAAATGGGTAAGCGGACCAGGAACAGGCAAACAGACACAGATGAACATTTGGATTCGTCAGGTAGCAATCCGACTGAACCGCTTACAGGGAATAGTACTTTGATAGATGGAGAACAACGGGGTACTATTGGGTTAACCATGTATGAGGAATTGTCACAGAAGTACGAGGCCCTCCAGACGCAATTTCTCGCTGTCCAAGAGCAGTGTACGACTTTGTCTAGGCTAATTAATGTAGGTGCTAGCACAAGTTCAGATCACAATATTCGTCCTGCCTCTAATCCATCTGATGCTTTATCAAGGTCAGAGCTTGTAACCATTCGTGAGCCAATTCCTCATTTTAAAGCCGAGATTCCAGCCTCGCAACCACTCCGTAGAAACCAAGAATTAGAAACCTGGTTGCGTCATGTAGAAAATGCTCATCCATATGCACCAGATACTGTGTTGATTCGAGCGGCACGCACTAGTTGTCGTGGGGCAGCGGATGCTATTGTTAATTCAGCCATCTTTGATAACATTTCTTCCTGGGTAGAATTCAAAGAAGCTTTAAGGCTAAGGTTGCGTGGAACGTGTTCCTCAACAGATTTCCTTAAGCAATTAAATAGTTATACTCTTGGTGCTCTGACTCCCCGAGATTTCTTCTTGTCCATTGAAACGGTTGTATGCCAAGGGATTAGGGATTATTCCTCAGAATTAAGGCCCCTGATGTTCTAATGAGGCGTACATTTCTCGAAGGTTTACCCACATGGCTCCGTGAAAAGCTTATACTCACGGAAGACAAGCCCTTGTATACACTAGTAGAAGCAGCCCAAAAACTCTGGCATTTTCGATGCAATGCTGGAAAAGTTGAGCAACCCCCTGTCACCTTTGATATGGCAGGTGCTCGTCCTTCTTCCTCTTCAAGGGAGAAAACTACTTCGGTTGCCAGGGAGAGAGCTTTTCATTTTCAGGGTAATAGAATTTTACCTACCCCTAAGCAACAAGCTGTATCTCCTTCTCAGTATTGTAATTTTCATAGGATCGACACTCATGATACTCGTGATTGTCGGGCAGCCCAACGAGCTACTGTACGTTGCATAAGATGCAACAGACAAGGTCATTTAGCTTCAAATTGTTTTTTTCGAGGCGATCGAGTGCCGCAGCAAGTCAACAACCGCTCAAACATCGGTGCTAACACAACCGATCACCCACAGAGATCCTAAGCCAGTAAGTGACTCTGCTCTCATCTCAGATAAGGTCAAAACTGGACGACCTTTGGTGGAGCTTCAAGTTAATAAAACCAAAACGGTATGTTTCTAAAACAATTTCCTAATTTCAGCTCGCAACCGTCAGAGAGACCGCTGCGAGGTGTTACAGGTACCATTTTTCAAACAAGGGAGGTAACGATGCTGACTTTCCAAATCTCAGATCGGGTAAGGTGCCGTCACCAGGTTTATGTTGTGGATGATGATGTTAACTTCCCGGGAGACATGTTAATTGGCATAGACTTTATCCGCCGGTTCAATTTTCGGCTCATTTTTAATCACTCACCTGCTCACAGCTATGTTCTCTTTAACAGGGTTAAGCTACCGGTTTACTACACCGACACTGCTTCCCTAGGCCTGATATCCCTGCCTCGCTACCGCCTGCCTATTACGTGCCGTCGAAGTGACGCCGCATCCGAGGCCTTGGCAGCAGAATGCGCTCATACGATCACATGCCCTCCGAAGGCCGGTCGTTTCATCCCTTGCGATGTCACAGATGCTTCCGTAGCTCTGGCAGAAATCGTGGGAAGGACAGCGCAGGTATTAATACCACACAGTGTTGTGCACATAGCTGATGGACGTTGCCATGTCTGGGTGGTCAATGATCATGGGACGCCAGTTGTTCTTGAGCAAGGTTTCAGGTTGGCCAATTTGTCTCCGGTAACAGAAGTTTTCACTTCTCATACCCGTGCGCACCCCTCGACAGATCGAAATGACAATTTAGGTACCAAACAGATTCACCCTGAGTGCGTGGTGCAGGAGGTAAGCAATCCTTCCAATGTTGACTTTACTGATTTTGAAGATGATTTTGATTACTCTTTTGGCTTAGGTGATTTTGGCTATTCTTCAAATGACTTTGACGTTTTCCCACAGTGCTCGTTTGAAGTGTCTACTATTGGTAAGGATGGTGACCCAATGATGGAGATTCCACGAGCTGAATTAGACCATCTTTCGTCCGTTAGACGAGGTGAGATCTTGCACTTATTGGAGAAATACTCTGCACTTTTTGATGCTGACGCTCCGATGGGAGTCTTACCTCATCTACAGCATCATATACATACTACCACAGATGTTCCCATTAGAACTAAGCAGTGGAGATTGCCTGAAAGCACTCGAGCTCACATACGGTCAGAGTGCGACCAAATGTTAAAAGACGGCATTATTGAGCATTCCTCCTCTCCTTGGCTTTCACCCGTTGTTTTAGTTCGTAAGAAAGATGGTTCAACCAGATTCTGCGTTGATTATCGACATCTGAATAAAATCACTACTAATGATACTTACCCTATTCCCAGGATGGATCAGGCGATAGATGAACTCGCGGGAACCCAGTGGTATACCTTGCTGGATGCTAAATCGGCATATTGGACCATAGAAGTCGCGCCCGAGGAGCGTCCGAAGACGGCATTCAGCGACGGAGCTCGCTTGTTTCAATTTAAGCGCATGCCATTTGGGCTTACTACGGCTCCGTCCACTTTCCAGCGTGCCATTTCCGCCGTCTTGAATCCAATATTAGGTAAGCATGCTTTGGCATACCTTGATGACGTAGTGATTTATTCTAATTCATTCGAGGAGCACCTTGAACACCTAAGTGAGGTATTGGACCTTTTGTCACAGGCGGGATTCAGACTGAATGTGGCTAAGTGTCGTTTTGCAGTCGACACCTTTATCTTCTTGGGTCACTTGGTAACACCCAAGGGTATTCTTCCAGACCCGGAGAAAGTCAGAGCGATATCAAAAATGTCACTTCCTAGAACCCCTCGTCAGGTTAGGCAGTTTTTGGGTGCTACAGGATTTTTTAGGAAGCATATTCCACAATATGCTCAAGTAGCAGCTCCCCTCACCCACCTACTTCGTAAAGATGTTAAATTTCGTTGGAAGGAAAGTGAACAGGAATCGTTTGAGACTTTAAAGAAAGCGTTGACATCGGCTCCTTGCTTGAGGAAGCCTGACTTTTCCCGTAGTTTTGAAGTCCATACAGATGCCTCTGGAGTCGCAATTGGTGCATGTCTAATCCAGAAAGCGGATGACGACACCCCTCATGCTGTAGCTTATTTTTCGAGAAAGCTCCGTGATGCAGAAAGGAATTACGCCACAGTTGATTTAGAGGCTCTTGCCGTGGTGGAGGCGGTACGTCATTTCCACCCATATGTTTATGGTCGCAAGTTCTTGATATTCACTGATCATAGGCCTTTGGTATCTGTGTTTAAGCAGCCCACAGCATCTGCGCGGATGACTCGTTGGAGTCACGAGCTCTCGTGTTATGATTATGTCCTTAGTTACAAACCGGGGCGTGCTCATAACGTCCCAGATCTCTTAAGTAGGAATGTTAATCCCATTAATCAGGAATCTAATCCACTTTTGGATCCTCAGAGAGTGGCGGCAGAACAGCGCAGGGACCCCTTGTGGAGTGAATTGATAGGGTACCTATCTGAAGAGAGGCTCCCCAGGAGACGACTTCCGTTGCCTCTGGATGAATTTGAGTTGAGGGACGATGTTTTGTATCATCTTAGAACGCTTCCAGAGCGTCTGATTTGTCAGTTAGTGATACCTAGGAGTCTAAGAGAACACGCCCTAGAGTATGCTCATAATGATCCAACAGCTGCACACCCAGGTATCTTTCGTACTTACTGTCGTCTACGAGATCGATACTATTTTCCTGGAATGTTAGCTGAGACTAGACGATACGTACTGTCTTGTGCAGCATGTCAACAACGAAAGGGTTTAGCTAGCCGTGCTATGCTTCAGCATATGCCTGATGTAAGTGCTCCCTTGGAACGTGTTTCTGCCGATTTGTTGGATCTGGGTAGTTCGGATAAAGGTAATAGATTTGTGCTGGTCATAGTGGACCATTTCACCAGATTTGTTCAATTGATTCCGCTAGTTTCTAAGGATGCAGAGGTTGTAGCTGATGCTTTTATAAACAATTTTATCACTTTATTCGGGCCGCCCAAAGTACTCTTATCAGATAACGGCCGAGAATTTAAAAATACGTTATTTCAGAGGGTGTGTGAAATTATGAAGACTAGAACGATGTATTCTACAGCATACCACCCCCAGGCTAATGATATGGTAGAGAGAGTCAACCGAGTGGTAAAAGATGCTCTCGCTACACTTCATATGGACCATCCAGAGGATTGGGATGATCTGCTGCCGTACGTCCGGTTTGCACTTAACACTTCAGTGCATCGCAGTGTAGGTGATACTCCGTTATACCTTCTTACCGGTCGAGATCTCTTCTTTCCAGTCGTTGGTACGAATTTGCAAGAAGTGGACGAGGATGTGGCCCCAGTTTTTCGTCAGAACTTGGAGACGGCACGTAATACAGCCCTCTCAGCGACGAGACAGGCAAGGGAAAGATGGGCTGCTGACTACAATCGTCGAGCTCGCCGTAAGCATGAGTTTAAGGAAGGTGATCTGGTATTACTACGTGGCACACCAAACTATGGTGGGAATCTTGCTCTCGCGCCTAGATGGATCGGTCCCGTGAGAGTTCTAAAGAAGATAGGACCGGCATCCTACGTCATCCAACACCCAGATGACCGGACTCGAGATATGAAGATGCACGCTAATCGACTTCGCGCCTTTATTGCACGTGCTGAGGTTCAATTTATGCCCGATGACCCATACGCCCGAGATGACGATATCTTCGCATCAGATCCAGGTAGTGACGAGGATCCAGGTACGGCAGGAGTAAATTTGCAACCCTAGCAAACGGTACGAGCGAGTCTCGAGGCCTTTGGTGTTCTGTTTATTTTATGATTATTTTTGGGGTTGATTTTTCGGCGTTGCCTTTCTCTTTGGGTCATGGCACTGTTTGTTTTGTTATACCACGTTAATTATGCATATGACCATCTTGTAAACCCTAATATTCATACTGTACTCCTTCTCGCAGGGCATAGGCCGAGACTCTAGTCAAGCAGCAAAATTGGAACCAGGCTGGCGTTCCTCACCTGCTATTCCTTTCACCAGCTTACCCCTCATTTACCCGACGCCGTGGTGGAGGAGTTGTCGCGGTCGACGGCGCCGTCCATGCGCAATCGCCCTCGATTACGTTACATAAAGGTGCGCCCTGCCTCAATTAAGATTGAAATTGAACGCCATGACTTTGCAGGAACGTATCTTGAGCGAGGAAGCAATATTGAAACACCAGTGACCCCTGGCAACTCCTTTGGCGACATCGAGTGACGTTAGATACGACTCTGGCGCCGCTTCATCATCTCGCTGCTTCCGGGTCGACGTAGCAGCATGACAAGTGGATGCCTTATCAACCTGGAACGATATCAGGCCATTCCAGCATCCCCTGGCCTGAAAAGATGAATATAAACATTAGTTGCAGTTGCCAGATGCCACCAGAATCATTCGCTGCACTTCTATCTGCTCTTCTACGACGTAAATCGCGTTGTCGCGCCGCATCGTCATCTTTTAAATGTTTATCAATGTTTTTAGGATGTAAGGAGTTTTCATTTCAAATGCTAGGATATATATTTGTGTTGATGACACTGCAATACGTAATCTTTTGTACACAGAACATTCGAGCTTTTATTGTATAAAGAAGGTCGGGAGGTTGTTTCTTAAGCAGCAGCATCTTTAGACGTTTAATCGGTTTTGCATTTTTACTTATTTTTTTCAGTTTTAAGAGCTTTTACGCCTTTTTAGCGTATTTTATTCCCGACATTCTTTTGTTTACATTCGGGTTTGTTTTTATTTTCGTTAATTCTTTTACCTCTGCGTTTTAAGAGTCATTTTCATTTTTCACTAATTCCATTTTAAGAACAGTATTTCATTTTTAGTTATTTTACGTGTTTATTTACCTTTACGTAGTATTTTAAGATAACTCGAAAGCTCTGTATATAAGAGCTGCCACGTGGGCTTCCAGCGGAGCCCGCTTCCAGCCTTTGTTCAACACGCTTGTCTTGTCAGAAAGCTCTGTTCTCTCTCTTCGAGTACCCTGGCTGATTTTTCCATCTCGTCCAGCAACCAGATAAGTTATTGGTCGTGTACAGTTGTGAAATTCAGGTCGAGAGTGGTGATTATTGCATCAAAATTAACGCCAGGTATAACATAGACAAAGTGCCTTTTTTTACTTTATTCGTGACTAAATTCTGCAGAAAACTATATATTGTGGTGTCATCTATGTGACTGCGTCAATTCGACATATTTCATTTATATTAGTCAAGCTAATAATTCGTTTCTTTTAATTGTTTATAACTGCTTGCCCCTATACGCAGTTATTTTAGTACAATTATTAAGTTAATCTATATTCAGTCTTTAGGATATTGCCTAGTATCATTCCGGTATTTCCGCCTCCACATCCATTTTAGATTAATTTTATTGGGGCGACATCAACCCCGATTTCTAAGTTGATTCGTTTCGCTATCTATCTATTTTTATTGTGTTAGTTAAGGTCCCTTTTGCTACTGTTTGTATACCATCGGATATTTCTATGTATATATATGTCACATCTTGAACGGTGTCTAAGAGTGAACGTCTGTGGAGCAAAGGCCAACAACTATAAAGTTCATTTATTTTTACATGTATGTCAATTATTCTGTTATTTAATGATTACGGTATTTCTGCACATAATAAACGAAATTACCTGTTTTATGTTTTAAATACCGAGTGAATGATTATTATTTTAAAGTTTGTATATTCATTTTAAATCATTTTAATTTGTTTCTCATTGTGGATACTTTGGCTGAAGGAGGATACGAAATACTTTACCTTAAAACTGGAAAAAAAAGTATTAATCTGAATATTGTATTTGAAACGAAGAGATCAATTTCAGCTTTCCATCTGAAGAGAATTATTCAAATATTTTATCCGAATATAAAGATTAACTTGAATTCTGTATCTGGAAAAGAAAAAAGATATTAACAATAGTATAATAATACAACTCTATCTTGATAATACTGGCAGGTTGAGCATACGTTAAAATAATTATCAAATTAAATCTATTGCACCAGTATATGTGAATGAGCGATGGGTATACTCCTGGCCTATTGATTTATAAATTATTAAAAAGAAACTTGGTCACAGAAGAAACTTATGTACTTAGCTGGAAGCTGGTTTCATTGTTTTTAAAGGTTTGGATTACTACTTACCTGAGAGTTGAAGTCGCCTCAGATGATGGACTCTAGGATTACTATTTACCTATGGTTGAAATCTCCAGCTACATGTTGATTACTCTGAAGACTCGCACATATATGAATAATTAGTACACATCGAGTCGGTTTAAGCACGCAGTCTCTCAACTGTTTACTCACTCACACATTCGTTCAGTTATTCGTTCATACATTCACACATCTCATACACCCACCACGCCCCCTCGGTTCGCACGCTACCAAACCACTTTCATACACGCATATTATACACACATACATCCACGCCCACACTCCTGTTTTTCCCTTACACTCTCTTGCACACGATTCTTACACCCCCACACACATGACGTTCCCAGACGTATAACTGGGTTACATATTATACTCATTTGGCATTGAGCCATTGCACTGTCATTAAGTATATCTGCACACTACATTTAGTGGTAGGCAGGACGTCTATTTGGTATTCAACGGCACTACGCCTATTCGCCACGGGTATAGGGCGTCCCTCACTACTACAAAATGGATTACAGTTAAATGCGCTGATTTTCGTTATATTAAAGGAAAAAGGAATTGCGAGAAGAAAAGGTGCAAGAAAAAAAAAGTAATATACACGATCCTGAAAAAAATGCTTAAAATACATATCGAAATGCATATTAAAATATATATTATATATTAGATATTAGAATAAAGGAATTGGAAAAAAAATAATTGCGAGAAAAAAGATGCAAGAAAAAATATGTAAATAATATATACGATCCTGAAAAAAATGCTTAAAATGATTATCAAAAATACATATTAAAATATATATATTAGATATTAGAATAGAAAATTGAAAGAAAAGCAATTGCGAGAAAAAAGGTGCACGAAAAAAAAAATCTATTTGATATATACGATCCTGAAAAAGAGATATATAAAATAGAATACACGTTAGAGCCATTCTGATAATGAAACGGATTACAGTTAAATGCGCTGATTTTCGTTATATTAAAGGAAAACGCAATTGCGAGAAAAAAGGTGCAAGAAAAAAAATGCAATATATATGATCCTGAAAAAAAATGCTTAAAATGCACATTAAAATACATATTGAAATATATATTAGATGTTAGACATTAGAATAAAGGAATTGAAAAAAAGCAATTGCGAGAAAAAAGGTGCAAGAAAAAAAATGCAACATATATGATCCTGAAAAAAAAATGCTTAAAATGCATATTAAAAAATATATTATATATTAAATATTAGAATAAAGAAATTGAAAAAAAAGAAAAGAAAAAAATACTTAAAATGCATATAGATAGATATTAGAATAAAGGAATTGAAAAAAAAAATTGCAAGAAAGAAGGTGCCATAAAAAAATTGCTTAAAATGCATATTAAAATACATATTAAAATATATAAAGGAATTGAAAAAAAACAATTGCAAGAAAAAAGGTGCAAGAAAAAAAAAATACGATCCTGAAAGAAATAAAATAAAATACACGTTAGAACCATTCTGATAATGAAACGGATTACAGTTAAACGCGATGATTTTCGTTATATGAAAGGAAAAATGAATTGCGAGAAAAAAGGTACAAGAAAAAAAATGCAAGTAATATATACGATCCTGTAAAAAAACGAGAAAAAAGGTGCAAGAAAAAATATGCAGGTAATATATACGATCCTGAAAAAAAAAATGCACGTTAGAGCCATTCTGATAATAAAATGGATTACAGTTAAATGCGCTGATTTTCGTTATATTAAAGGAAAAAGGAATTGCGAGAAGAAAAGGTGCAAGAAAAAAAAAGTAATATACACGATCCTGAAAAAAATGCTTAAAATACATATTGAAATGCATATTAAGATATATATTATATATTAGATATTAGAATAAAGGAATTGGAAAAAAAACAATTGCGAGAAAAAAGATGCAAGAAAAAATATGTAAATAATATATACGATCCTGAAAAAAATGCTAAAAATGATTATTAAAAATACATATTAAAATATATATATATTAGATATTAGAATAGAAAATTGAAAGAAAAGCAATTCCGAGAAAAAAGGTGCACGAAAAAAAAATCTATTTCATATATACGATCCTGAAAAAGAGATATATAAAATAGAATACACGTTAGAGCCATTCTGATAATGAAACGGATTACAGTTAAATGCGCTGATTTTCGTTATATCAAAGGAAAACGCAATTGCAAGAAAAAAGGTGCAAGAAAAAAATGCAATATATATGATCCTGAAAAAAAAATGCTTAAAATGCACATTAAAATACATATTGAAATATATATTAGATGTTAGACATTAGAATAAAGGAATTGAAAAAAAAGCAATTGCGAGAAAAAAGGTGCAAGAAAAAAAATGCAACATATATGATCCTGAAAAAAATGCTTAAAATGCATATTAAAAAATATATTATATATCAAATATTAGAATAAAGAAATTGAAAAAAAAGAAAAGAAAAAAAAAAATACTTAAAATGCATATAGATAGATATTAGAATAAAGGAATTGAAAAAAAAAATGCAAGAAAGAAGGTGCCATAAAAAAAATTGCTTAAAATGCATATTAAAATACATATTAAAATATATAAAGGAATTGAAAAAAAAAACAATTGCAAGAAAAAAGGTGCAAGAAAAAAAATACGATCCTGAAAAAATAAAATAAAATACACGTTAGAGCCATTCTGATAATGAAACGGATTACAGTTAAACGCGATGATTTTCGTTATATGAAAGGAAAAAGGAATTGCGAGAAAAAAGGTACAAGAAAAAAAAATGCAATATATACGATCCTGAAAAAAAAATGCTTAAAATATATACGATCCTGAGAAGAAAAAAAAAATGCTTAAAAGGCATATTAAAAATACATATTAAAATATATATTATATATTAGATATTAGAATAATGGAAGTGAAAAAAAAGATATTCCGAGAAAAAAGGTGCAAGAAAAACAATGCAAGTAATATATACGATCCTGAAAAAAAAATACACGATAGAGCCGTTCTGAAAATGAAATGGATTACAGTTAAATGCGCTGATTTTCGTTATATTAAAGGAAAAAGGAATTGCGAGAAAAAAAAGTGCAAGAAAAAAAATACAATATATACAATCCTGAAAAAAATTGCTTAAAAGGCATATTAAAATACATATCAAAATATATATTAGATATTAGATATTAGAATTAAGGAATTGAAAAAATACAATTACGAGAAAAAAGGTGCAAGAAAAAATATGCAGGTAATATATACGATCCTGAAAAAAAATGCACGTTAGAGCCATTCTGATAATGAAATGGATTACAGTTAAATGCGCTGATTTTCGTTATATTAAAGGAAAAAGGAATTGCGAGAAGAAAAGGTGCAAGAAAAAAAAAAGTAATATACACGATCCTGAAAAAAATGCTTAAAATACATATTGAAATGCATATTAAAGTATATATTATATATTAGATATTAGAATAAAGGAATTGGAAAAAAAACAATTGCGAGAAAAAAGATGCAAGAAAAAATATGTAAATAATATATACGATCCTGAAAAAAATGCTTAAAATGATTATTAAAAATACATATTAAAATATATATATATTAGATATTAGAATATAAACTGAAAGAAAAGCAATTACGAGAAAAAAGGTGCAAGAAAAAAAAATCTATAGAGCCATTCTGATAATGAAACGGATTACAGTTAAATGCGCTGATTTTCGTTATATATAGGAAAACGCAATTGCGAGAAAAAAGGTGCAAGAAAAAAATGCAATATATATGATCCTGAAAAAAAAATGCTTAAAATGCACATTAAAATACATATTGAAATATATATTAGATGTTAGACATTAGAATAAAGGAATTGAAAAAAAGCAATTGCGAGAAAAAAGGTGCAAGAAAAAAAATGCAACATATATGATCCTGAAAAAAAAAATGCTTAAAATGCATATTAAAAAATATATTATATATTAAATATTAGAATAAAGAATTGAAAAAAGAAAGAAAAAAAAAATACTTAAAATGCATATAGATAGATATTAGAATAAAGGAATTGAAAAAAAAAATTGCAAGAAAGAAGGTGCCATAAAAAAAATTGCTTAAAATGCATATTAAAATACATATTAAAATATATAAAGGAATTGAAAAAAAAAACAATTGCAAGAAAAAAGGTGCAAGAAAAAAAAATACGATCCTGAAAAAAATAAAATAAAATACACGTTAGAGCCATTCTGATAATGAAACGGATTACAGTTAAACGCGATGATTTTCGTTATATGAAAGGAAAAAGGAATTGCGAGAAAAAAGGTACAAGAAAAAAAAATGCAATATATACGATCCTGAAAAAAAAATGCTTAAAATATATACGATCCTGAGAAGAAAAAAAAATGCTTAAAAGGCATATTAAAAATACATATTAAAATATATATTATATATTAGATATTAGAATAATGGAAGTGAAAAAAAAGCAATTCCGAGAAAAAAGGTGCAAGAAAAAAAATGCAAGTAATATATACGATCCTGAAAAAAAAATACACGATAGAGCCGTTCTGAAAATGAAATGGATTACAGTTAAATGCGCTGATTTTCGTTATATTAAAGGAAAAAGGAATTGCGAGAAAAAAAAGTGCAAGAAAAAAAATACAATATATACAATCCTGAAAAAAATTGCTTAAAAGGCATATTAAAATACATATCAAAATATATATTAGATATTAGATATTAGAATTAAGGAATTGAAAAAATACAATTACGAGAAAAAAGGTGCAAGAAAAAATATGCAGGTAATATATACGATCCTGAAAAAAAAATGCACGTTAGAGCCATTCTGATAATGAAATGGATTACAGTTAAATGCGCTGATTTTCGTTATATTAAAGGAAAAAGGAATTGCGAGAAGAAAAGGTGCAAGAAAAAAAAAGTAATATACACGATCCTGAAAAAAATGCTTAAAATACATATTGAAATGCATATTAAAATATATATTATATATTAGATATTAGAATAAAGGAATTGGAAAAAAAAACAATTGCGAGAAAAAAGATGCAAGAAAAAATATGTAAATAATATATACGATCCTGAAAAAAATGCTTAAAATGATTATTAAAAATACATATTAAAATATATATATATTAGATATTAGAATAGAAAATTGAAAGAAAAGCAATTGCGAGAAAAAAGGTGCACGAAAAAAAAAATCTATTTGATATATACGATCCTGAAAAAGAGATATATAAAATAGAATACACGTTAGAGCCATTCTGATAATGAAACGGATTACAGTTAAATGCGCTGATTTTCGTTATATTAAAGGAAAACGCAATTGCAAGAAAAAAGGTGCAAGAAAAAAAATGCAATATATATGATCCTGAAAAAAAAAATGCTTAAAATGCACATTAAAATACATATTGAAATATATATTAGATGTTAGA
Organism: Penaeus japonicus; assembly: GCF_977035675.1. Classification (NCBI taxonomy): domain Eukaryota; kingdom Metazoa; phylum Arthropoda; class Malacostraca; order Decapoda; family Penaeidae; genus Penaeus; species Penaeus japonicus. The sequence continues at coordinate 30,532,691 of NW_028234432.1, read as the reverse complement.
CATTAGAATAAAGGAATTGAAAAAAAGCAATTGAAAAAAAAAAAAAAAAGAAAAAAAAAAAAAAAAATATATGATCCTGAAAAAAAAAATGCTTAGAATGCATATTAAAAAATATATTATATATCAAATATTAGAATAAAGAAATTGAAAAAAAAGAAAGAAAAAAAATACTTAAAAAATAGATAAATATAAGATAAAGGAATTGAAAAAAAAAATGCTTAAAATGCATATTAAAAATACATATTAAAATATATATAAATACATATTAAAATAGAAAAGAATTGAAAAAAAAAATGCAAGAAAAAAGGTGCAAGAAAAAAAAACGATCCTGAAAAAAATAAAATAAAATACACGTAAGAGCCATTCTGATAATGAAACGGATTACAGTTAAACGCGATGATTTTCGTTATATGAAAGGAAAATCAATTGCGAGAAAAAAGGTTCACGAAAAAAAATGCAATATATACGATCCTGAAAAAAAACTAAAATATATACGATCTGAGAAGAAAAAAAAAATGCTTAAATACCGATCCTGAGAAGAAAAAAAAATGCTTAAAAGGCATATTAAAATACATATTAAAATATATATTATATATTAGATATTAGAATAATGGAAGTGAAAAAAAAAGCAATTCCGAGAAAAAAGGTGCAAGAAAAAAAATGCAAGTAATATATACGATCCTGAAAAAAATATACGATATAGCCGTTCTGAAAATGAATGGATTAAGTAAATCGCTGATTTTCGTTATATTAAAGGAAAAAGAAATAGCGAGAAAAAAAAAGAGCAAGAAAAAAAAAAAATATATGTAATCCTGAAAAAAATTGCTAAAAAGGCATATTAGAATACATATCAAAATTATATATTAGATATTAGAATAGAATTGAAAAATACAATTACGAGAAAAAAGGTGCAAGAAAAAATAGTAATATATACGATCCTGAAAAAAAATGCACGTTAGAGCCATTCTGATAATGAAATGGAACAGTTAAATGCGATTTTCGTTATATTAAAGGAAAAAGGAATTGCGAGAGAAAAGGTGCAAGAAAAAAAAAGTAATATACACGATCCTGAAAAATGCTTAAAATACATATTGAAATGCATATTAAATATATATTAGGTATTAGATATCAGAATTAAGGAATTGAAAAAATACAATTACGAGAAAAAAGGTGCAAGAAAAAATATGCAGGTAATATATACGATCCTGAAAAAAATGCTTAATATGATTATTAAAAATACATATTAAAATATATATATATTAGATCTTAGAATAGAAAATTGAAAGAAAAGCAATTGCGAGAAAAAAGGTGCACGAAAAAAAAAATCTATTTGATATATACGATCCTGAAAAAGAGATATATAAAATAGAATACACGTTAGAGCCATTCTGATAATGAAACGGATTACAGTTAAATGCGCTGATTTTCGTTATATTAAAGGAAAACGCAATTGCGAGAAAAAAGGTGCAAGAAAAAAAATGCAATATATATGATCCTGAAAAAAAAATGCTTAAAATGCACATTAAAATACATATTGAAATATATATTAGATGTTAGACATTAGAATAAAGGAATTGAAAAAAAGCAATTGCGAGAAAAAAGGTGCAAGAAAAAAAATGCAACATATATGATCCTGAAAAAAAAATGCTTAAAATGCATATTAAAAAATATATTATATATTAAATATTAGAATAAAGAAATTGAAAAAAAAAGAAAAGAAAAAAAATACTTAAAATGCATATAGATAGATATTAGAATAAAGGAATTGAAAAAAAAAATTGCAAGAAAGAAGGTGCCATAAAAAAAATTGCTTAAAATGCATATTAAAATACATATTAAAATATATAAAGGAATTGAAAAAAAACAATTGCAAGAAAAAAGGTGCAAGAAAAAAAAAATACGATCCTGAAAAAAATAAAATAAAATACACGTTAGAGCCATTCTGATAATGAAACGGATTACAGTTAAACGCGATGATTTTCGTTATATGAAAGGAAAAAGGAATTGCGAGAAAAAAGGTACAAGAAAAAAAAATGCAATATATACGATCCTGAAAAAAAAATGCTTAAAATATATACGATCCTGAGAAGAAAAAAAAAATGCTTAAAAGGCATATTAAAAATACATATTAAAATATATATTATATATTAGATATTAGAATAATGGAAGTGAAAAAAAAGCAATTCCGAGAAAAAAGGTGCAAGAAAAAAAATGCAAGTAATATATACGATCCTGAAAAAAAATACACGATAGAGCCGTTCTGAAAATGAAATGGATTACAGTTAAATGCGCTGATTTTCGTTATATTAAAGGAAAAAGGAATTGCGAGAAAAAAAAGTGCAAGAAAAAAAATACAATATATACAATCCTGAAAAAAATTGCTTAAAAGGCATATTAAAATACATATCAAAATATATATTAGATATTAGATATTAGAATTAAGGAATTGAAAAAATACAATTACGAGAAAAAAGGTGCAAGAAAAAATATGCAGGTAATATATACGATCCTGAAAAAAAAATGCACGTTAGAGCCATTCTGATAATGAAATGGATTACAGTTAAATGCGCTGATTTTCGTTATATTAAAGGAAAAAGGAATTGCGAGAAGAAAAGGTGCAAGAAAAAAAAAGTAATATACACGATCCTGAAAAAAATGCTTAAAATACATATTGAAATGCATATTAAAATATATATTATATATTAGATATTAGAATAAAGGAATTGGAAAAAAAACAATTGCGAGAAAAAAGATGCAAGAAAAAATATGTAAATAATATATACGATCCTGAAAAAAATGCTTAAAATGATTATTAAAAATACATATTAAAATATATATATATATTAGATATTAGAATAGAAAATTGAAAGAAAAGCAATTGCGAGAAAAAAGGTGCACGAAAAAAAAAATCTATTTGATATATACGATCCTGAAAAAGAGATATATAAAATAGAATACACGTTAGAGCCATTCTGATAATGAAACGGATTACAGTTAAATGCGCTGATTTTCGTTATATTAAAGGAAAACGCAATTGCGAGAAAAAAGGTGCAAGAAAAGAAATGCAATATATATGATCCTGAAAAAAAAAATGCTTAAAATGCACATTAAAATACATATTGAAATATATATTAGATGTTAGACATTAGAATAAAGGAATTGAAAAAAAGCAATTGCGAGAAAAAAGGTGCAAGAAAAAAAATGCAACATATATGATCCTGAAAAAAAAATGCTTAAAATGCATATTAAAAAATATATTATATATTAAATATTAGAATAAAGAAATTGAAAAAAAAGAAAAAAAAATACTTAAAATGCATATAGATAGATATTAGAATAAAGGAATTGAAAAAAAAATTGCAAGAAAGAAGGTGCCATAAAAAAATTGCTTAAAATGCATATTAAAATACATATTAAAATATATAAAGGAATTGAAAAAAAAAAACAATTGCAAGAAAAAAGGTGCAAGAAAAAAAATACGATCCTGAAAAAAATAAAATAAAATACACGTTAGAGCCATTCTGATAATGAAACGGATTACAGTTAAACGCGATGATTTTCGTTATATGAAAGGAAAAAGGAATTGCGAGAAAAAAGGTACAAGAAAAAAAAATGCAATATATACGATCCTGAAAAAAAATGCTTAAAATATATACGATCCTGAGAAGAAAAAAAAATGCTTAAAAGGCATATTAAAAATACATATTAAAATATATATTATATATTAGATATTAGAATAATGGAAGTGAAAGAAAAGCAATTGCGAGAAAAAAGGTGCACGAAAAAAAAATCTATTTGATATATACGATCCTGAAAAAGAGATATATAAAATAGAATACACGTTAGAGCCATTCTGATAATGAAACGGATTACAGTTAAATGCGCTGATTTTCGTTATATTAAAGGAAAACGCAATTGCGAGAAAAAAGGTGCAAGAAAAAAAATGCAATATATATGATCCTGAAAAAAAATGCTTAAAATGCACATTAAAATACATATTGAAATATATATTAGATGTTAGACATTAGAATAAAGGAATTGAAAAAAAGCAATTGCGAGAAAAAAGGTGCAAGAAAAAAAATGCAACATATATGATCCTGAAAAAAAAATGCTTAAAATGCATATTAAAAAATATATTATATATTAAATATTAGAATAAAGAAATTGAAAAAAAAAGAAAAGAAAAAAAAATACTTAAAATGCATATAGATAGATATTAGAATAAAGGAATTGAAAAAAAAATTGCAAGAAAGAAGATGCCATAAAAAAAATTGCTTAAAATGCATATTAAAATACATATTAAAATATATAAAGGAATTGAAAAAAAAAACAATTGCAAGAAAAAAGGTGCAAGAAAAAAAAAATACGATCCTGAAAAAAATAAAATAAAATACACGTTAGAGCCATTCTGATAATGAAACGGATTACAGTTAAACGCGATGATTTTCGTTATATGAAAGGAAAAAGGAATTGCGAGAAAAAAGGTACAAGAAAAAAAAATGCAATATATACGATCCTGAAAAAAAATGCTTAAAATATATACGATCCTGAGAAGAAAAAAAAATGCTTAAAAGGCATATTAAAAATACATATTAAAATATATATTATATATTAGATATTAGAATAATGGAAGTGAAAAAAAAGCAATTCCGAGAAAAAAGGTGCAAGAAAAAAAATGCAAGTAATATATACGATCCTGAAAAAAAATACACGATAGAGCCGTTCTGAAAATGAAATGGATTACAGTTAAATGCGCTGATTTTCGTTATATTAAAGGAAAAAGGAATTGCGAGAAATAAAAGTGCAAGAAAAAAAATACAATATATACAATCCTAAAAAAAATTGCTTAAAAGGCATATTAAAATACATATCAAAATATATATTAGATATTAGATATTAGAATTAAGGAATTGAAAAAATATAATTACGAGAAAAAAGTGCAAGAAAAAATATGCAGGTAATATATACGATCCTGAAAAAAAAATGCACGTTAGAGCCATTCTGATAATGAAATGGATTACAGTTAAATGCGCTGATTTTCGTTATATTAAAGGAAAAAGGAATTGCGAGAAGAAAAGGTGCAAGAAAAAAAAAGTAATATACACGATCCTGAAAAAAATGCTTAAAATACATATTGAAATGCATATTAAAATATATATTATATATTAGATATTAGAATAAAGGAATTGGAAAAAAAACAATTGCGAGAAAAAAGATGCAAGAAAAAATATGTAAATAATATATACGATCCTGAAAAAAATGCTTAAAATGATTATTAAAAATACATATTAAAATATATATATATTAGATATTAGAATAGAAAATTGAAAGAAAAGCAATTGCGAGAAAAAAGGTGCACGAAAAAAAAAATCTATTTGATATATATCATCCTGAAAAAGAGATATATAAAATAGAATACACGTTAGAGCCATTCTGATAATGAAACGGATTACAGTTAAATGCGCTGATTTTCGTTATATTAAAGGAAAACGCAATTGCGAGAAAAAAGGTGCAAGAAAAAAAATGCAATATATATGATCCTGAAAAAAAATGCTTAAAATGCACATTAAAATACATATTGAAATATATATTAGATGTTAGACATTAGAATAAAGGAATTGAAAAAAAGCAATTGCGAGAAAAAAGGTGCAAGAATAAAAATGGAACATATATGATCCTGAAAAAAAAATGCTTAAAATGCATATTAAAAAATATATTATATATTAAATATTAGAATAAAGAAATTGAAAAAAAAGAAAAGAAAAAAAAATACTTAAAATGCATATAGATAATTAGAATAAAGGAATTGAAAAAAAAAATTGCAAGAAAGAAGGTGCCATAAAAAAAAATTGCTTAAAATGCATATTAAAATACATATTAAAATATATAAAGGAATTGAAAAAAAAAACAATTGCAAGAAAAAAGGTGCAAGAAAAAAAAATACGATCCTGAAAAAAATAAAATAAAATACACGTTAGAGCCATTCTGATAATGAAACGGATTACAGTTAAACGCGATGATTTTCGTTATATGAAAGGAAAAAGGAATTGCGAGAAAAAAGGTACAAGAAAAAAAATGCAATATATACGATCCTGAAAAAAAATGCTTAAAATATATACGATCCTGAGAAGAAAAAAAAATGCTTAAAAGGCATATTAAAAATACATATTAAAATATATATTATATATTAGATATTAGAATAATGGAAGTGAAAAAAAAGCAATTCCGAGAAAAAAGGTGCAAGAAAAAAATGCAAGTAATATATACGATCCTGAAAAAAAATACACGATAGAGCCGTTCTGAAAATGAAATGGATTACAGTTAAATGCGCTGATTTTCGTTATATTAAAGGAAAAAGGAATTGCGAGAAAAAAAAGTCCAAGAAAAAAAAAGCAATATATTTAATCCTGAAAAAAATTGCTTAAAAGGCATATTAAAATACATATCAAAATATATATTAGATATTAGATATTAGAATTAAGGAATTGAAAAAATACAATTACGAGAAAAAAGGTGCAAGAAAAAATATGCAGGTAATATATACGATCCTGAAAAAAATGCACGTTAGAGCCATTCTGATAATGAAATGGATTACAGTTAAATGCGCTGATTTTCGTTATATTAAAGGAAAAAGGAATTGCGAGAAGAAAAGGTGCAAGAAAAAAAAGTAATATACACGATCCTGAAAAAAATGCTTAAAATACATATTGAAATGCATATTAAAATATATATTATATATTAGATATTAGAATAAAGGAATTGGAAAAAAAACAATTGCGAGAAAAAAGATGCAAGAAAAAATATGTAAATAATATATACGATCCTGAAAAAAATGCTTAAAATGATTATTAAAAATACATATTAAAATATATATATATTAGATATTAGAATAGAAAATTGAAAGAAAAGCAATTGCGAGAAAAAAGGTGCACGAAAAAAAAAATCTATTTGATATATACGATCCTGAAAAAGAGATATATAAAATAGAATACACGTTAGAGCCATTCTGATAATGAAACGGATTACAGTTAAATGCGCTGATTTTCGTTATATTAAAGGAAAACGCAATTGCGAGAAAAAAGGTGCAAGAAAAAAAATGCAATATATGATCCTGAAAAAAAAATGCTTAAAATGCACATTAAAATACATATTGAAATATATATTAGATGTTAGACATTAGAATAAAGGAATTGAAAAAAAGCAATTGCGAGAAAAAAGGTGCAAGAAAAAAAATGCAACATATATGATCCTGAAAAAAAATGCTTAAAATGCATATTAAAAAATATATTATATATTAAATATTAGAATAAAGAAATTGAAAAAAAAGAAAAGAAAAAAAAAATACTTAAAATGCATATAGATAGATATTAGAATAAAGGAATTGAAAAAAAAAATTGCAAGAAAGAAGGTGCCATAAAAAAAAATGCTTAAAATGCATATTAAAATACATATTAAAATATATAAAGGAATTGAAAAAAAACAATTGCAAGAAAAAAGGTGCAAGAAAAAAAAAATACGATCCTGAAAAAAATAAAATAAAATACACGTTAGAGCCATTCTGATAATGAAACGGATTACAGTTAAACGCGATGATTTTCGTTATATGAAAGGAAAAAGGAATTGCGAGAAAAAAGGTACAAGAAAAAAAAATGCAATATATACGATCCTGAAAAAAAAATGCTTAAAATATATACGATCCTGAGAAGAAAAAAAAATGCTTAAAAGACATATTAAAAATACATATTAAAATATATATTATATATTAGATATTAGAATAATGGAAGTGAAAAAAAGCAATTCCGAGAAAAAAGGTGCAAGAAAAAAAATGCAAGTAATATATACGATCCTGAAAAAAAATACACGATAGAGCCGTTCTGAAAATGAAATGGATTACAGTTAAATGCGCTGATTTTCGTTATATTAAAGGAAAAAGGAATTGCGAGAAAAAAAGTGCAAGAAAAAAAATACAATATATACAATCCTGAAAAAAATTGCTTAAAAGGCATATTAAAATACATATCAAAATATATATTAGATATTAGATATTAGAATAAAGGAATTGAAAAAATACAATTACGAGAAAAAAGGTGCAAGAAAAAATATGCAGGTAATATATACGATCCTGAAAAAAAAATGCACGTTAGAGCCATTCTGATAATGAAATGGATTACAGTTAAATGCGCTGATTTTCGTTATATTAAAGGAAAAAGGAATTGCGAGAAGAAAAGGTGCAAGAAAAAAAAGTAATATACACGATCCTGAAAAAAATGCTTAAAATACATATTGAAATGCATATTAAAATATATATTATATATTAGATATTAGAATAAAGGAATTGGAAAAAAAACAATTGCGAGAAAAAAGATGCAAGAAAAAATATGTAAATAATATATACGATCCTGAAAAAAATGCTTAAAATGATTATTAAAAATACATATTAAAATATATATATATTAGATATTAGAATAGAAAATTGAAAGAAAAGCAATTGCGAGAAAAAAGGTGCACGAAAAAAAAAAATCTATTTGATATATACGATCCTGAAAAAGAGATATATAAAATAGAATACACGTTAGATCCATTCTGATAATGAAACGGATTACAGTTAAATGCGCTGATTTTCGTTATATTAAAGGAAAACGCAATTGCGAGAAAAAAGGTGCAAGAAAAAAAATGCAATATATATGATCCTGAAAAAAATGCTTAAAATGCACATTAAAATACATATTGAAATATATATTAGATGTTAGACATTAGAATAAAGGAATTGAAAAAAAGCAATTGCGAGAAAAAAGGTGCAAGAAAAAAAATGCAACATATATGATCCTGAAAAAAAAAATGCTTAAAATGCATATTAAAAAATATATTATATATTAAATATTAGAATAAAGAAATTGAAAAAAAAAGAAAAGAAAAAAAAAACTTAAAATGCATATAGATAGATATTAGAATAAAGGAATTGAAAAAAAAATTGCAAGAAAGAAGATGCCATAAAAAAATTGCTTAAAATGCATATTAAAATACATATTAAAATATATAAAGGAATTGAAAAAAAACAATTGCAAGAAAAAAGGTGCAAGAAAAAAAAATACGATCCTGAAAAAAATAAAATAAAATACACGTTAGAGCCATTCTGATAATGAAACGGATTACAGTTAAACGCGATGATTTTCGTTATATGAAAGGAAAAAGGAATTGCGAGAAAAAAGGTACAAGAAAAAAAAATGCAATATATACGATCCTGAAAAAAAAATGCTTAAAATATATACGATCCTGAGAAGAAAAAAAAAATGCTTAAAAGGCATATTAAAAATACATATTAAAATATATATTATATATTAGATATTAGAATAATGGAAGTGAAAAAAAAGCAATTCCGAGAAAAAAGGTGCAAGAAAAAAAATGCAATATATACGATCCTGAAAAAAATACACGATAGAGCCGTTCTGAAAATGAAATGGATTACAGTTACATGCGCTGATTTTCGTTATATTAAAGGAAAAAGGAATTGCGAGAAAAAAAAGTGCAAGAAAAAAAATACAATATATACAATCCTGAAAAAAATTGCTTAAAAGGCATATTAAAATACATATCAAAATATATATTAGATATTAGATATTAGAATTAAGGAATTGAAAAAATACAATTACGAGAAAAAAGGTGCAAGAAAAAATATGCAGGTAATATATACGATCCTGAAAAAAAAATTGCACGTTAGAGCCATTCTGATAATGAAATGGATTACAGTTAAATGCGCTGATTTTCGTTATATTAAAGGAAAAAGGAATTGCGAGAAGAAAAGGTGCAAGAAAAAAAAAGTAATATACACGATCCTGAAAAAAATGCTTAAAATACATATTGAAATGCATATTAAAATATATATTATATATTAGATATTAGAATAAAGGAATTGGAAAAAAAACAATTGCGAGAAAAAAGATGCAAGAAAAAATATGTAAATAATATATACGATCCTGAAAAAAATGCTTAAAATTATTATTAAAAATACATATTAAAATATATATATATTAGATATTAGAATAGAAAATTGAAAGAAAAGCAATTGCGAGAAAAAAGGTGCACGAAAAAAAAATCTATTTGATATATACGATCCTGAAAAAGAGATATATAAAATAGAATACACGTTAGAGCAATTCTGATAATGAAACGGATTACAGTTAAATGCGCTGATTTTCGTTATATTAAAGGAAAACGCAATTGCGAGAAAAAAGGTGCAAGAAAAAAAATGCAATATATATGATCCTGAAAAAAAAAATGCTTAAAATGCACATTAAAATACATATTGAAATATATATTAGATGTTAGACATTAGAATAAAGGAATTAAAAAAAAGCAATTGCGAGAAAAAAGGTGCAAGAAAAAAATGCAACATATATGATCCTGAAAAAAAAATGCTTAAAATGCATATTAAAAAATATATTATATATTAAATATTAGAATAAAGAAATTGAAAAAAAAGAAAAGAAAAAAAAATACTTAAAATGCATATAGATAGATATTAGAATAAAGGAATTGAAAAAAAAAATTGCAAGAAAGAAGGTGCCATAAAAAAATTGCTTAAAATGCATATCAAAATACATATTAAAATATATATTACATATTAGATATTAGAATAAAGGAATTGAAAGAAAAACAATTG
>NW_028234432.1:30499531-30509531 GCF_977035675.1 Penaeus japonicus | reverse complement strand
TGCTGGTCCTGCAAAGTATCAACAAAGAAATTGCGGCCCAGTACCACTATCATTTCTTCCGGAGCCACAGAGTACGACCTCCTTACCAGCGCCTCCACGTCCTGCGCCAGCTGGGACAGCATCTCACCACGTTCACCAGTCTGCTTCTTCAATCGGGCCCGATATACCTCGGCCTGGTGGTAATGCCCGTAATGGCGTCGCAAAGCCTCTGCCATGCTGGTGTAAGAGGCGTGTTGTGATGGCGGCAGATGCCCCAAGACTTCCTCCACGGGGCCCCTTAGCGCTGTTACCAGCTGCAGTGCCTTTTCTTCCTGGCTCCAGCCCTAGGCAGATGCCAGCATTTCAAATTGGGCGACATATGCCTCCCAGGCCACCTTCCCATCGTACTCAGCTGGCTTACGCTTCACAGAATGTCTGGAGGCCGAGGGGCTGTGTGGCAGAGAACGTATGCTGTGAACTAACACGCCCGGAGGGAAGGGAGGGGGGTGAGGGAGGCAACGAGGCGGGTTGACCGGGTCCGAGTTTTTCGCTACCTGTACCCAAGGCAGTGGTTCCGATGGGTCCCCAGCCTCCTGCAGCGGCCACCGGCTCCAACACGACGCTGCAAGGCCCGGGGGTTCCCTGCCACAGACCCCAGGCAGACCCCAGTAAATCCGCCACTCTGGCATCTGGTGCCCGAACTTCATCTGTCTTCTCCACGTGCGACGTTGCTACCTCATGACGCCGCCTTTCTGCCTTCATCTCCTCCCTCAGGCCCTGAACCTCGCCTTTCAGAGTCTGCACCTCCTCCAGCAATTCACTCTTCATGCTGTTGCAGGCCTTGTCGGTATACTGCTGATATTCCATCTTCACAGATGCAAGATTGCTCTGTAGCACCTCAACAAGATGGCAGAACTGTTCCTCTGCCTTCCTCGCCTGCTCTTCTGCTTTCCTTGCCTTAATCTCGACAAGATGGTGCACCTGCTCTTCTGCCCCTTGTTCCTGCTCACGAGCCCTTTGCTCCTGCACACGAGCCCTTTGTGTCATTTCCTCCCTCAAACCAGCCAGCATGGCAGTGATCAGGTCCATCTGGCTCGGCTTCACCTCACTCGTGCCTGCCTCATTCGTATCCTCCTCTCCTTCATGGCTGCCATCTTTGGACGACATGATAAATCAGCGCACCTCACTTCTGACACCAATGTTACACCGGCCACCTCACCTATCTGCCACCAACACCAGGCAGGCTAGGCAGACAGCGTGCTAACCACAGGGCCGTGAACACAGAACAGCTCCAAGAGGCACCGAACACCATGAGGGGAAACGCCAGAAGCGAGGCAGGGCATGAAGTAAACACACAATAACACGTCTAACCTTTATTTATACTAGTTCTTTACCCGTACACTTTTCTATAAGCACAATTCAGGGGGGAAACCCCAGGAGCACACCAAACTGCGCCTGTCCTGGCTTTGTTCCACCGCTCCTCTCGCCCCGTCTCTTGCATCATGTTATCCTGTTGACACATGTTTGTACAGAGACAAAGACCATTGTGTGCGTGTGTGTGTGTGTATGTGTGTGTGTGTGTACATACATATATATATATATATATATATATATATATATATATGTATATATATATATATATATTATATATATATATATATATATATATATATATATATATATATATATATATATATATATATATATATATATATATATATATATATTAATATATATATATATATATATATATTATATATATATATATATATATATATATATATATATATATATATATATTATACGTATGTATATATATATATATATATATATATATATATATATATATATACATAGAGATACCTATATATATACACACACAGACACACACACATACACACACACACACACACACACACACACACACACACACACACACACACACACACACACACACACACACACACACACACACACACACACATACATATATATATATATATATATATATATATATATATATATATATATATATATATATATATATATGTATATATATATATTTACATATTCATATATGTATGCATACACACACACACACACACACACACACACACACACACACACACACACACACACACACACACACACACACACATATATATATATATATATATATATATATATATATATATATATGTGTGTGTGTGTGTGTGTGTGTGTGTGTGTGTGTGTGTGTATGAATACATATATGAATATGTAAATATATATATATGCATATATATATATATATATATATATATATATATATATATATATATATATATATATATATATGTATGTGTTGTGTGTGTGTGTGTGTGTGTGTGTGTGTGTGTGTGTGTGTGTGTGTGTGTGTGTGTGTGTGTGTGTGTGTGTGTGTGTGTGTAAATGTAAGTACATATAAACATTTGTGTACATATATTCATGGATTATATTGTACTCTGTGTATTCTATACAATCATATATATATATATATATGTATATATATATATATATATATATATATATATATATATATATATATATATATATATATATACTTATAATGTAGGAGATAAAAATTTGTTTTTTGTTCCGTCCGTACCCTTCAATAATGCTATTGAGTCCGTAACCCTTCGTATACAAACACTATTCACGTGTTATTTGTAGTGTGTACGGTCGTCTCAAGAGTTTGAAACTGACTTCACGATGGAAGAGAGAAAGCTGAAGAGAAAGGAGAGTAAGAAATGAAAATTAAAAGCATATTTCGATATTGTTGAGATAAATGATAAGAATCTCAACAACAACAATAAAAAGGTATTTTTCGTGTTTTAAGTTTTTTGACAAGATTTACAGTTGATATTAAGAATAGCGATGCAGGTAAATCTCTAAGAAAGGCTCTTAAAGCCTAACCTACTCAATTAAGTATAGACGGATTTTCTGTGATGTCTGGCATGTATTCATAATGGTTTTGCGAATAACGCGGTGTTACTTTGTACTACAAATGTGGTATCAATATATTCCTCTCGCCCTCTACTACACATATACAGTGGAAATAATCCGCTATTCCAACCCTGTACCCCACAATCTGCATCCTGTAGTAAGTGAGGGTATGAAGTAGATCAGGGAAATTGTGGTATAATTGGATAAAAACGCAACCTTATGGCATGACATAGTTTTAGTTAAAATGTAACACCATTAAACTTTTCTTCCGGAAATGTAGAATAAGTGTTGTATATTACGTTGAAATTTATGGTAAATTTTCCGAACAACGCCGCGTTACGAAATACCACAAAAGTGGTATCGATGGATTCCTCTCAACCTCTACTATTCATATATAGTGAAATTAATGAGCGCTTGCACCCCTGAAGCCCACAATCTGGGTCCCGATAGTAGGGGAGGGCATGAAGTAGATCAGGGAAATTACGGGGTAAAATTTTACGAAATACCATAAAAATGGTATCGATGGATTCCTATCAACCTCTACTGTTCATATATAGTGGAAATCATGCGCGATACTACCTCTGGACCCCGCAATATTTTTTATAAGGCACTTCATGCTACCACGTCCTACTTCGGGGCATATTTCGCTTGCAAAATCTTAACTCAATGACCTACCTAATATATGAGACGAAGTCTCAGTTGCCGTCATCATGGCGCAGTGTGAAGATTATTCGTGGTCGCGGCATTTTCATCTACAGAACTAATTACGCATCATAAGTATCACGAAGTGCCCTGAATAGGGGAGATCCACAGGGGGGCATAGCTCCCTCTTCGCAAAGGCTGACTTCAAAACTAGGGAAAGTGAGGTAGGTAGTTGGGTTAAGGTTTTCGTGATACCGAAGTAGTACGAGGTAGCACAAAGTGCCTTAAAAAGGGGGGGGGTCCAGAGGGGGTGAAGCCCCCCCCTTGGCTAGGGCAAACTTCAAACCTAAGAAAAGTTAGCTAGGTAATTGGTTAAGATTTGGCATACGAAATATGGTCGGAATTCATATTTTACCCCGTAATTTCCCTGATCTACTTCATGCCCTCCCCTACTATCGGGACCCAGATTGTGGGCTTCAGGGGTGCAAGCGCTCATTAATTTCACTATGTAAGAATAGGAGAGGTTGAGAGGAATCCATCGATACCACTTTTGTGGTATTTAGCGACGCGGCGTTGTTCGGAAAATTTACCAAATTTATTTCAAAATGAGCAAAATGAGATGTTTCCACTGCACTGACGAACTGAAAACTGAAAAATATCTAGTCGGGGCATGCGCTGACCTCACCTGCAGAAATACAATAAAAGATTGCCAATAGGCAATGATGTCACGTGACAATAATAGCACCAATTAGAGAACAATTGATCTAATCGACAAATTTATCAACCAATCACAGACATTTCAGTGGTGAGTATGGGTCCTCGTTCGAATTCCAAAATCAGTAAAGATATGGCTACCAAGTGCATTAACCCATTGTGGATAGAGGATAGATACGCTTGCCCAGGGTTTTATTTCAGAGCGAGGTAGCTTGAAGCAACATAATTTGAATCTTGCCACTCTATTACAGTCACTCATTATGAAACTAGAGCTATTTGTGTGTGTGTGTGTGTTTTATTGTATTTAGAGACTTATATGTGCCATGTAACAGGCTTTATCAATACTGCAGTTGACAAAATTGTAGTATATGATCCATATCAGCTCATTATTTTCTTTACACTCAGTGTGATAGAAGTATTGCTATTTTATGGGAGGGCATAAAGCAACTTTATTTTTTTGTATTTTTGTGCTGTCATGAATGAATATGAAACATATAACCACCTACAATGAATATTACATGAAGAGGTAGGGAAGAGGAATGAAATTTGTGCTTGTGAGTGTGAGTGCCACAGTGAAAGGCATCCATATTGGCACAGGAGCACATTTTAGACACTGGGTATGGGTCGAGTCACCTTCCTCTTCTCGTTCTGCTTGTACATCCTTCATCGGCGGTACTTTAGACCAAGAGGTCATCAACTTGCTGTGTGCCATCGCTCTCTAAAGATAGTGCCTATAGATACTGTGGATGGATGCCATTCAAGGCTCTCTCTTCTGCTGGTGCTAGAAGAAAGTGGTGCCATCTAGGTTTTAGATGTTAGGTTTGCTTAATGGTATGATAATTATAGTAATTATATATAGTAATTAATCATCATTCACTCCTTACTCATAGCACAATAAAATAACACTGTGATTTAAAATCCCTGAACTTCATTTATGTCATAAGGCCCATTGTCGGGCCAAAGCCAGGGGGGGGGGGCAGAGGCCCCCCTGGCTAGGGCAAAAAATAAATAGGTTAGGTTAGGTCAGATCCATCAGTTAGCTTTTGTTGCATACATATATGAGGAAAACTGTGTTTGTGGCAGATAAGTATCTGCCACAAAGTGGCTTGAAAAAAGGGGAGTCTCATTGGCTAGGCTAACTTAAAAACTAGGCTCAATTGATTTTTCCTTTAATATAACAAAAATCAGTGAATTGAACTGTAATCCGTTTCGTTATCAGAATGGCTCTAACGTGTATTTTAAGCATTTTTGGCTTTTTTTCAGGATCGTCTTTTTTTTTTTTTTTCTTGCACCTTTTTTTCGCAATTGATTTTTCCTTTAATATAACAAAAATCAGTGAATTGAACTGTAATCCGTTTCGTTATCAGAATGGCTCTAACGTGTATTTTAAGCATTTTTGGCTTTTTTTCAGGATCGTCATTTTTTTTTTCTTGCACCTTTTTTTTCGCAATTAATTTTTCCTTTAATATAACAAAAATCAGTGAATTGAACTGTAATCCGTTTCGTTATCAGAATGGCTCTAACGTGTATTTTAAGCATTTTTGTTTTTTTTCAGGATCGTCATTTTTTTTTTTTTTCTTGCACCTTTTTTTCGCAATTGATTTTTCCTTTAATATAACAAAAATCAGTGAATTGAACTGTAATCCGTTTCGTTATCAGAATGGCTCTAACGTGTATTTTAAGCATTTTTGGCTTTTTTTCAGGATCGTCATTTTTTTTTTTCTTGCACCTTTTTTTCGCAATTGATTTTTCCTTTAATATAACAAAAATCAGTGAATTGAACTGTAATCCGTTTCGTTATCAGAATGGCTCTAACGTGTATTTTAAGCATTTTTGTTTTTTTTTCAGGATCGTCATTTTTTTTTCTTGCACCTTTTTTTCGCAATTGATTTTTCCTTTAATATAACAAAAATCAGTGAATTGAACTGTAATCCGTTTCGTTATCAGAATGGCTCTAACGTGTATTTTAAGCATTTTTGGCTTTTTTTCAGGATCGTCATTTTTTTTTTTTTTTCTTGCACCTTTTTTCTCGCAATTGATTTTTCCTTTAATATAACAAAAATCAGTGAATTGAACTGTAATCCGTTTCGTTATCAGAATGGCTCTAACGTGTATTTTAAGCATTTTTGGCTTTTTTTCAGGATCGTCATTTTTTTTTTTTTCTTGCACCTTTTTTTCGCAATTGATTTTTCCTTTAATATAACAAAAATCAGTGAATTGAACTGTAATCCGTTTCGTTATCAGAATGGCTCTAACGTGTATTTTAAGCATTTTTGGCTTTTTTTCAGGATCGTCATTTTTTTTTTTCTTGCACCTTTTTTTCGCAATTGATTTTTCCTTTAATATAACAAAAATCAGTGAATTGAACTGTAATCCGTTTCGTTATCAGAATGGCTCTAACGTGTATTTTAAGCATTTTTGGCTTTTTTTCAGGATCGTCATTTTTTTTTTCTTGCACCTTTTTTCTCGCAATTGATTTTTCCTTTAATATAACAAAAATCAGTGCATTTAACTGTAATCCGTTTCGTTATCAGAATGGCTCTAACGTGTATTTTAAGCATTTTTGGTTTTTTTCAGGATCGTCATTTTTTTTTTTCTTGCACCTTTTTTCTCGCAATTGATTTTTCCTTTAATATAACAAAAATCAGTGAATTGAACTGTAATCTGTTTCGTTATCAGAATGGCTCTAACGTGTATTTTAAGCATTTTTGGCTTTTTTTTCAGGATCGTCATTTTTTTTTTCTTGCACCTTTTTTCTCGCAATTGATTTTTCCTTTAATATAACAAAAATCAGTGAATTGAACTGTAATCCGTTTCGTTATCAGAATGGCTCTAACGTGTATTTTAAGCATTTTCGGGTTCTTTTCAGGATCGTCATTTTTTTTTTCTTGCACCTATTTTCTCGCAATTGCTTTTCCTTTAACATGACAAAAATCAGTTATCAGAATGGCTCTAACGTATATTTTAAGCATTTTCGGGTTTTTTTTCAGGATCGTTATTTTTTTTTTTCTTGCACCTTTTTTCTCGCAATATCTTTTTCCTTTAATATAACAAAAATCAGTGCATTTAACTGTAATCCGTTTCGTTATCAGAATGCCTCTAACGTGTATTTTAAGCATTTTTGGGTTTTTTTCAGGATCGTCATTTTTTTTTCTTGCACCTTTTTTCTCGCAATTGCTTTTTTCTTTAATATAACGAAAGTCAGCGCATTTAACTGTAATCCGTTTCGTTATCGGAATGAATCTAACGTGTATTTTAAGCATTTTAGGTTTTTTTCAGGATCGTCATTTTTTTTCTTGCACCTTTTTTCTCGCAATTGCTCTTTCCTTTAATATAACGAAAATCAACGCATTTAACTGTAATCAGTTTCGTTATCAGAATGCTTCTAATGTGTATTTTAAGCATTGTAGTTTTTTTTTCAGGATCGTCATATTTTTTCCTTCAACCTTTTTTCTCGCAATTGCTTTTTCTTTTAATATAACGAAAATCAGTGCATTTAGATGTAATCCGTTTCGTTATCAGAATGGCTCTAACGTGTATTTGAAGCATTTTCAGGTTATTTTTAAGATCGTCATTTTTTCCACCTTTTTTCTCGAAATTTATTTTTCCTTTAATATAACGAAAATCAGCGCATTTAACTGTAATCCGTTTCGTTATCAGAATGCCTCTAACGTGTATTTAAAGCATTTTCGGTTTTTCTTCAGGATCGTCATATTTTTTCCTTCAACCTTTTTTCTCGCAATTGCTTTTCTTTTAATATAACGAAAATCAGTGCATTTAACTGTAATCCGTTTCGTTATCAGATTGGCTCTAACGTTTTTTTTTCAGGATCGTAATTTTTTTTTTCTTGCACCTTTTTTCTCGCAATTGCTTTTTCCTTTAATATAACAAAAATCAACGCATTTAACTGTAATCCATTTCGCTATCAGAATTCTTCTAATGTGTATTTTAAGCATTGTAGGTTTTTTTTTTTTATGATCGTCATTTTTTTTTCTTGCACCTTTTTTCTCGCAATTCGTTTTTCTTTTAATATAACGAAAATCAGTGCATTTAACTGTAATCCGTTTCATTATCAGAATGGCTCTAACGTGTATTTTAAGCATTTTCGGGTTGTATTCAGGATCGTCATTTTTTTTTTCTTGCACCTTTTTTCTCGAAAATGCCTTTTCCTTTAATATAACGAAAATCAGTGCATTTAACTGTAATCCGTTTCGTTATCAGAATGCCTCTAGCGTGTATTATAAGGTTTTTCGGGGTTTTTTTTTCTGGATAGTCATTTTTTTTTCCTGCACCTTTTTGCTCGCAATTGCTTTTTCCTTTAATATAACAAAAATCAGTGCATTTAACTGTAATCCGTTTCGTTATCAGAATGGCTCTAACGTGTATTTTAAGCATTTTTGGGTTTTATTCAGGATCGTCATTATTTTTCTTGCACCTTTTTTCTCGCAATTGCTTTTTCCTTTAATATAACAAAAATCAGTGCATTTAACTATAATCCGTTTCGTTATCAGAATGGCTCTAACGTGTATTTTAAACATTTTCCTTTTTTTTCAGGATCTTCATTTTATTTTTCTTGCACCTTTTTTCTCGCAATTGCTTTTTCCTTTAATATAACTAAAATCAGTGCAATTAACTGTAATCCGTTTCGTTATCATAATGGCTCTAACGTGTATTTTAAGCATTTTCGTTTTTTTTTCATGATCGTCATTTTTTTTTTCTTGCTCCTTTTTTCTCGCAATTGCTTTTTCCTTTAATATAACAAAAATCAGTGCATTTAACTGTAATCCGTTTCGTTATCTGAATGGGTCTACCATGTATTTTAAGCATTTTCGATTATTTTTCATGGTCGTCATTTTTTTTTCTTACACCTTTTTCTCGCAATTGCTATTTCCTTTAATATAACGAAAATCAGCGCATTTAACTGTAATCCGTTTCGTTATCAGAATGCCTCCAACGTGTATTTTAATCATTTTCGGGTTTTCTTTAGGATCGTAATTTTTTTTCTTTTACCTTTTTTCTCGTAATTGCTTTTTCCTTTAATATAACGAAAATCAGCGCATTTAACTGCATCCGTTTCGTTATCAGAATGACTCTAACGTGTATTTTAAGAATTTTAGGGTTTTTTTTTTGGATCGTCTCTTATTTTCTTGCACCTTTTTTCTCGTAATTGCTTTTTCCTTTAATATAACGAAAATCAGCGCATTTAACCGTAATCCGTTTCGTTATCTGAATGCCTCTAACGTGTATTTTAAGCATTTTCGGGTTTTTATTTTTTCAGGATCGTCATCCTTTTTTCTTGCACCTTTTTTCTCGCAATTGCTTTTTCCTTTAATATAACGAAAATCAGCGCATTTAACCGTAATCCGTTTTGTTATCAGAATGCCTCTAACGTGCATTTGAAGCATTTTCAGGTTATTTTTAAGATCGTCATCTTTTTTTCTTGCACCTTTTTTCTCGCAATTGCTTTTTCCTTTAATATAACAAAAATCATTGCATTAAACTGTAATGCGTTTCGTTATCAAAATGGCTCGACTGCGTATTTTAAGCATTTTCGGGTTGTGTTCAGGATCGTTATTTTTTTTCTTGCACCTTTTTTTATCGCAATTTTTTTTCCTTTAATATAAGAAAAATCAGTGCATTTAACTATAATTCCTTTCGTTATCAGAATGCCTCTAACGTGTATTTTAAGCATTTTCATTTT
>NW_028234432.1:30462031-30492031 GCF_977035675.1 Penaeus japonicus | reverse complement strand
CAATTATCGTTATGATAACAACAAAAGTAACCATAATGGTAATAACAGTAAGATTGATAATAGAAGTAACAATTAGGAAGATAGTAATGATAATATGAATAAAGACAATCACAATGACTATCATGATAGTAATAATAATTATCATTATTGTTATAGAGATAATGTTTTAAATGATAATGATAATACTAAGAATAATAATAATAAAAAAACATACTAATAGTAATAACGATAATAGCGAATATGATAATACTAATGACAATAACGAAAGCTATGATAATGGCGAAAATACCAATAACAAGGGAAGTAATGGTAATGACAATAACAATGATGCCGATGATAATGACGATAGTATTGTCATCAGTAATGACTAAATGAATAATGATAACAACGATAATAATGAATATGATAATGATAATAATAACAGCGATAATATAATAATAATAAGGATACTACTACTATTACTACTAGTAATAATGACAATAATAATAATGATAGCAACAATAATTACAATAATACTAATATAACTAATAATGATAGTGATCAAATTGATCATAGTAATGATTATTAGATATGATAATTATGATATTAGGACTAGTAACGATAATGATATCAATGATAAGGATAACACTGATAATAGAATATAAATGATGACGATAATGAAAATACCAATAATAATGAAAGTGATAAAAAGTATAAAAATAATGGCAATACTAACGTTAAAAATGAAAAATTCGATAATGGTAATAAAGATGATAATATTAGTAACAACAACAACAATAATAATAATTAATAATGATGATAATAATAATAAATAATAATAATAATAATTTTAATGATAATGATAATAATAGCAAAATCATGATAATGATAACAATAACAATGATGGTGGTAATAATTATAATTAAAGGATTAATGATCAAGTTTATGATAATAATTTTGATGATACTAATGATCCATGATAACCATAACAATGTTGATAATAATGATGATGATGATAACAATAAGACTATTAAGGATAATGATGATAATAATGTTCATAATGATGCTAATAATACCAATAATATTGTAATGATTCTAATATTCATAATAATGATAATGATAATAATATTGATATTGATGAAAATGATAATACTAATGATAATAATAATATTAATAAATAAACAATAATGATAAAAGATAAAAACGAAAATAATAGTGATATCAATAACAGTTACTACCATTTTCAAACAATTCCTTGTGTTTAAATTGAATAAATTTCGTCTGCTTGTTGGCCCAGCTTGTAACCACAGGCTATTAACATATGCAGGATCTCCCTCTCTTTGTCTGTCTCTGTCTGCCTCTATCTGTCTCTGTCTGCGTCTGTCTGATTTCGAGTCTATATACTAGTAAATAAGAGACTGCCATAAGTTGATTACAAAAAGGACGTCGTCTATAGTCATTGGTGTGAACTGTATTGTGTACTGATTATGGTAACAATTCATAGCATAGGTTCTACGGAATGAACATCTTGTCTTCCTCTGGATTCAATCCCCCTCAGGTGAGGTTGCTAGTGCGGATTTCGCCCTCCATAGTGCTCTGTTTCTTGCATCTTCCTTTTTCAATCCCTTTTGTTCAGATCCTCCTTCACACAGTCTTTCCATCTCCTCTTTAGTCTTCCCCTCCTTCTCTGCCCAACCACCTCCTCCCTCACTCTATTCCCTACGCAGTTCTCCTCTCTCCGCACAACGTGCCCCAACCACCTCAGCCTGGCCTCTTGCAACTCTCCCACTGCCACTCTTTCTCTCAACATTTCGTTCTTAATCCTATCCTTCAACGTCTTGCCCTTCAACAAGAACGGAAGAAACAAAAAATGCCCAGGAAATCATGACAGAAAAAGCCAAAGACAAAGAAAAGGAAATAAAACCAATAAAAGTAGCTCAACTCAAAACGCCTGGAAACCATTAATAAGCCAAGTAAGCCAAGACATAAAAACATAGAACAGACAGTGCAGCTGGCACTCCCAGACAAGGCCCACATCCAGAACCTAATAAACCCGACAGTCGGTTTCAGACATACAAAAAAATACCCTATCCCGAAACAACCTCCCACTGCTCGACCTGGGAGAATCCGACTCATGGGGATTCTAAGAGTAATCCCTCCCAACACAAACCTCAGTACGTCGGCAAACACGGCACTGGACAATCAAAGCTCATGTTTGACAAACAACACAATCAGTCAGACGAGAAAACGTAAGATCACCGACAAACGTCACCCAGTAACCTGAACAAGAGGCAACAGCTCATCTGCCACCACAACAGCCTCGACACCCTACAAAAAAAGTTGCAGAACCAATGGTACAAACGCCGGTTCAGGCTACACAAACCGCTGTCATACCGAATCAACCCACACGCAATCACACCTTAAGGACTCACGTAAACGGCAGATTAAAGAAAAAAAGAAAATCACAGGGCCCTGCCCAGAACACCAAGCAGCTTGCAGTAACAAGCACAGCAATAACAACAGCCCTGTAAGACTGCTGCGTCATAGGGCAAGGTGTGATATGTCAAGATCCGATCCCCCCAACCCCCCATCTCCCACCCATGAGCAGAATGCATACGAAACGTTTCCGTTTACATCTCCTCCCCCTACCTCCACCCCGAGAGCAGAAACAAACAACTGCTCCACACCCTCCAAGCCCGTACCCACGGCCAGCAATCCTTCCGACCTCAGGAGAGGACTTTGCATGCTGAGGGTGATAATCCATACTGTTATATCGTTCTCCTGATGTAAACATTTATGCTTGTGATTGACCCGTCTTTTGTTCTGCATATATTTCAACATGTTGACATAGCTGTAAGGTTTTGTAAAATATATGTGAGCCCAAAGAGGGACTAAGATTGGGGTGAGGATAACCTACAGTATGTTACCTCATCTTTTTGAGATGTACGTAATCACTTGTCTCAATAAACTCGTCAAAGTCAAAGTCAAAAGTCCCACCTGATACCCTCCTCCCCACCCGATACCCTCCTCTCTCTCCCTGCCCGGACCCATTACTAGCACTCCTCCCCTCCCGGTATACTTCCTCCCCCTGTCTACGGTTAGCCAGCCGCCTCGTGCCCTTGCTGACTCGCCAGCCCCTTACTCTGCTGAGCCATCTACGCGCCCCACCATCGACGCTCCCAGCCAGCAGACCCCCGCCCCCATAGGAGACATACCCGCCTCCCCGAAGCATGATTCAACCACGAACTCTCTCTCCGTCAGACCGAAAACAGATGCAAATGAAGACCAGGCATGAAGCTTCTACACAAGTATCCCCTAAACGAAGCTCCAAGAAGAAACAAAAGAAGAACAAGCAAGAGCAACTCGATCCCAACCGCCACTGGGAGGAAACAGCTCAGCAGCAGGTGGAAGGAACTTCCGCCCCCCCCCCTCCTGCCCCCCTCACCCGCCTCCAGCAGGGCACTCAGTCATAATTAATAATTATGTTGAGAAGACAAGAGAATCAAGAAACATCCAAACACGCACAATCCAGCCAAGATGACGATGAAGACGGTTATGTCAAAGTCGTATCAAGGAATGATAAAGGAAAAGCAAGAGGACAACAAAATCCAAAGCCGACCTGACACAGTGTACCTCTATATCACCAGCTGCCATCCAGACACAAATGAAGAAGACATTGAAAATCACCTATGTGAACAATTCGAAAACATCACAAGTGTAAAAGCACACCGGACCAAGATGACCAATGATTACTACATCAGTTTTACAGTGTCATTACGGGGAAAGGACATGAAACCCGATAATTTCATAAACTCAGACGCTTTCCCCGCAAATATGAGTGTTCTTAAACAAAAACAAGTACAAGAGCGATCAGAACGTTTGACCAGGCATCGCCGTCAGCATTGCCTGTGACTAGATCGCATGATGTCATAAAAATAGAACACATTAACGCACAATCTCTCCTCGGGCACTTTGACGAAATTAAAATGCTAATTGGGGAGAGAAACATAGACATTCTGTGTATCAGTGAAACATGTCTCCACCAGGAAATGGTTAGTAATTTTATAACCGTTCCAAATCTCAATATCTATAGATGCGATGCAGGGCGTGGAGGAGTATGTATGTATGTACGGGATATCCAGAAATCAGCCGTGATGTCTCCTGTTAATAATACTGCCGTAGAAGATGTCTGGGTTACCGTACAGAGCAACATGCTTCCTTCCATTATTATTGGTGTTGTCTATAGGCATCCCCATGCAATTTCAGAATCTTTTGAATACATAGAACAAGTCTCTAGAGAAATGTCATTGAAAAATAAACCACTCTTTATCTTAGGTGATTTAAATATTGATTTGACTAAATGTAATTCTAAATTAGCTAAGATAATAAAGAAAAATAAATTACAACAAATTATAGATAAACCTACACGTATTACAAAAAACACGGTAATACGAGCTCATCAGATCTAAAGAGACGACGCTCTTAAATATCTTATTAACAGATGATGTAGACAAGCAGGTAACTATCCTTACGGAAGTGATTAAAAGTAGTATTGACGTGTAGGCACCACATGTAACGCAAACCGTCCGACGTCCCCCTGCTCCGTGGATAGATGACAACATCAATTATTAATGACAGAAATAATGCCCACCATAGTCTCAAAAATAACAGAAATGACGCCGCCCTTAAGGCAGATTATAAAGTTAAAAAGAAAAAAACAGTTAATACAAAGTGCAAAAACAAATTATTTCAGAAATAGATTTATAGAATATAAAAACAATTCGGATAAAACATGGAAAATAATTAAAATAGTACCTAACACCACACTGAAAATCGAACACATTCTACACAAAGCACAGAGCATTTTAACGACTTCTTTTCAAAAATAGGAAAAATAACTTATGAACAAACAAATGCGTCAACATTACAACAAAATATAGATCAGGCTATGCCTACATTTAATATTTTCAGACCACAACCAGTTGATGTGGAGACTATTATCCTAGTAATAAAACACCTTCGCGAAACAAATACTGTAGGAACAGACGGTATTGCTTTGCGCTTTATTAATTAACACTTCCCTGGTCACGTGTTTTTCCGTCGCTTCGGAAACATGGAATTGTAACACCAATTTTCAAATCGGGAGATATAGAAGACGTTAATAATTACCATCCTATTACAATGCTCCCTGCACTATCTAAAGTTCTTGAAAAATTGTAGCAAATCAACTAACGAGTTTCCTGGAGGCCAATACCATATTATCTAAAACAAAGTATGGCTTTAAAAATAGGTTATCCAATGAAATAGCGTTATTGCAGATAACCGATAAAATTTATGATAACATGGACAAAAATCAGGTAAATTTACTCACCTTATGTGATCTTTCCTTAGTGTAAATCACAAAATTCTCCTTAACAAACTAAGAACTCATAGAATTGATTCTTTTTGGTTTAGCAGCTATTTAAATACTAGAACTCAATCTGTAAAAAATAATGAAAGCATATCATCGAGACAACCAATATATTTTGGTGTTCCACAAGGATCTATTTTAGGCCCAATCCTATTTACAATTTTCATAAATGACTTATCAACCATTGCTCATAACTGCCTTCTAGTGCAGTACGCCGATGATTCACAGTACCTTCATAGTGACTCAGTAAATAACAAATACATTAATAAGAAATACTCAAAACACAGAACATTGCCAAAATCCCCATCGACACAACTATAGAATTTGAAGGCCACCCTATCAAACCAAACATATCAGTGAAAAATTTAGGAGTACACTAGGACATATACGTGATATTTGAAACACACATTGATAACATATACAGGAAAGTAATGGCCACATTCATATTTCTATATCAAATAAAATATCAAATCACTACGGATACTTAAATCATGGTCGTGCAAACACTAGCTCTTAGCATAATAAATTACTGTTCAAATGTTTGGGGTTTAACCAACAAAACGCAAATGCAAAAAGTACAAAAATTACAAAACTGCTGCAAGAGTTACACTGGGTAATGTTAATAAATTCGATCACATTACCCCACATACAAAAATTAAAATGGTTAAAAGTTCATCCCAAGTGCAGTTATGATACCTGTCTCTTTACCTACAAATTGATACATGGACTCTATCCACCATGGTTATTCCCCCTGCAAACTGTAGGGAGTACAGTTGACATCCAAACACGCCAGGTAAATTCCCTATTTGTAAAAAAGATCAAATATAGAAACAGGGACAAGATGCAAATTCGTGGACCGAAAATGTGGAAGTTGTTGCCAGATAACATTAAAACATTAACTTTGTAATTTCAAAACAAAATTGAAAAAACACCTCTTTACTCTTCAAGTGTAAATATATATGTATTTATGTAAGAATAACCATTGTAACTTATGAAATAAAGTGTTTGAATTTGAATTTAAATACTAGAGTATTCGACTGTACGCCCAAGAACCTCGTAAATACGACTGGACCGACACACTTCAAATTGGCAGAGAAATCGCCAAAGGTAACATCAAATGGATTTATTCCGACTCATCCAATTCAGACATGGTCACAGTCAACACTTTACACAATAACTTCCTTGCTGGTGAGATGGACATCTACTTACACATATTAGGGTACAAACACATAAACGAGCTAAGCAATGGATACCTTCCTGCTGAACCACAGAAATCATGAATTTATTCCATTTGGTAACTAACCGGCTCATAATAGTACGACAGCGGACGTTCGACCGCCGCAATGAGCTCTGTAACATGTACGACCCACACATAATACTGCTCAACATACATATACACCATACCAAACAAATCACTCAGGTGAACGAAGCGCCATTCAATCTAATTTCAAACACAAAATACACAACAACTTCACATCAGAGCTCGTGGAAATTAACACACCACGTGGTTCCATCCTCATAGCAACAATATACCTACCGCCACGACGACCTTATATACCTGACAAGGACATATTCCAGTCCTCAGACACAGAAAACCTACATATATACTCGTAGACTGGAATGCACAACCACACATTCGGCTCCAACTACAACGTGTACCGATGATTCGTATCTCGCATCCTCGACGGCACACTACAACACATCGGCCCACACTTCCCAACACGCATAAACAACTGGTAAGCAAACACCTAAACATTCACCAAACACAAGGTGACATCACAACGAGCGACCACCTCCCCACCGTTGCCACAATATCAACAAACCCAATTATATACTATTGTATATTTCCTCTAATATGTGTGTGTGAGTGGGTGTGTGGTTGTGTAAATAAAAGATGGAAGAATGCAGTAACGCATTTTAATATCGAAATTCGCACAGACTAAGGTTGGCTATTATGTATAAACAAGTTATTACGCCAATATCAATACATTGTCATGACATATAATACTATATACAAGTACAAATGAAGCACAATATATACACAATAGATATGCGCTACAACCTACAAGCGATACTAAAGATACATGAGATGTAGAGCTTGGCCTAGCGTCGATTGGTCTTTCAGTGTGTAGCGAGTGAATTTTCGAAGACCCCCCGCAAAGAAAACGACTGTGCTTGAGAACAAGGGGAGAGGGTGCCCTCTGTGCGGCTGCGCAGACTGAAATACCGATGTAATAGATACGGCGTTACCTTACCCACCGACATGAATATTATAACTTAATTAAGCATAGGGAAAATATACACACTATGTAGCGCAGGATAAAAGCGCCCTCTTTGTTTAAAATGCGATTTGCGGTGACGTCACTGCGCAACTGAAAATGCGCACGTAAAAACAATAGCGACAGAACCGCCACACGGACCAGAGACGCCATTTGAGAAACATCATTAATTATCAATTTTTACATTGTTTACGTGTTCATATTTTATATATTTTATACGTATTTTTCTGTGAGACGGTGAATCGACATCGGAGGCTACAGAGACGGCAGTTTATATTAACCCTTTACTTCCCAATTTTTTTTCTTGGAAAAAAATAATTTTGCAGTTCTTTCCACTTCTTTTCATCATTTATGTCTAGTTATTTTGTGTTTTTCATCATAACATAAATAACAAATAACTTAGAATTAGAGGACTAATTCGTCCATATGGGCACAGTGAATAATGGGGAATTTCTGATAAAAAGAAAATATGTATTTCTATGATCAAGCTAAAGTCTTTTTTGCCTTCCTTATGTTTTATTTTTGTTTGACAATGGTTACACTATACATATTAAGCAGTTTTATTTCCTTTTTGCATCAATTACTGATATAGTAACAAAAATGTTATTGTCACTTCATTGAATTGTACTGAACTAAAAAGTTCTTGACCAAAATAAATGAATAATCACTTTATGGAAAAAGAAACAAATTCCGTTTTCTTTACTGCCTGCAGGACATTGTCTACCGAGTATGAAATTCTACATAGCAGTTTTGCTTCCCATTTAGGCAAAGGTTTACCTTGCATTTGGAACATACAATATTGTTTTTTCCCTTGCATCCTTTTTTCTTACACATCCTTCTCTGGTCTTCTACAGCAGGCCAATGACCAACACTGTCATATCTGATAGGATGATCAGGCAAGGTTTGAGGTCTTCCAACTTTAGTCACTTTGTGTCTTGCATCAGTAGCATCTGAAAGAGATGGTCTTCCTCTTTTACGATTGCATTCTTTACCTGCCATTATCAAAGAAAATGCTACTTTTATTTTGAAAAATGCCAAAGGAATTACCTCTGACTTTGGTAGCTGGAGGTTGAGTGCATCCCTTCTGTACAGTAGCCAACTGTTGACAATCACCATGTCAATCATATGAAAGATCAAACGGTGGTAGTATTTCTTTGCTCCAATGTTGATTCTGTACAGAGCAATTAGGCAGTCTGCCAGGTCCACCCCTCCCATTGCCTTGTTATACCATTTGATGATATCTGGGCAACTGATTTCAATCCTTTGGGAGAGTTTCTTATCCCACCTTGACACATTTCCCAAGGGGAGTGCTTTGGCAAAAGTAGACACAAGATTAACTATTTTGTTATCATACCATTTGACGTAGGTAATTTCTATACCATCATTTGTACTCTTTAGTTCTTCATAAACTGTTGAGGTAACATCTCTCATAGTACCTAAAGGGTGGGACCAGTGCATCCTAACATTAGGAAGTTTGCTAATTGAAAAATATATACACAAACCAAGCCATTGTTCAATCTCATTACGATCCACGTTGAGAGGCTTGTTTGGATTTTTTTGTACTGAGTAAAGGTTTGATTGTGTTACAAATAAATCAAGGAGATCATCTGTGAGGAATTGCCTTACATACTCAATGGGTTGACGTAAATCATCATCAAATACATGATTTTGGCCAAGAAAGGTGTAATTCTGTGTAACATCATTGCAATCCGGAGGCACCCATGATGTTGTAGAGGCCCTGGCATTAGCTCGAGCTCTTCTGGCTGTAACTTGTGGAGCCTCTTCATTTTCCACTGTAGTGTCTGCAACCTCCAAAACTACAGTGTCACTGTCTTCAGAGAGTGGCAGTGATGCATCAAAAGTTGCCCTTTCAGCATAACTCTCTTCAACTTGTTCTGTATCTAAAAAAAAAAAGAAAGAAAGAAAGGTCATAATGACTAAAATTTATATGTTTCAAAAATATAAAAATTGTAGGTCATGATTCAATTAAAAAAGATATTCAATTTACCAGTAAGTAGATTTGTGGGCATAACAGGGTCATCTGCTTCCTCTTCCTCAGTTTCAACATCACTGTCTATGTTTTCTAGATTAACTTCTTGTACAAATTCATGATCTCTTGCTCGTACCCTGTCAAGCTGTCTGCCATAAAAGGTTGACGATGGGATACCTGTAAAAAAGTAATAATAATAATAATAATAATAATAATAATAATAATAATAATAATAATAATAAATAATAATGATGATAACAATAGGCTATATATATCACAATGGTATAACACATGACAGTAGCCTAAATTGGAATATCTTCAATATATTCGAAGTAAATGTACATTTTCTCAATCGACTAGGAATGTAAAAAAATGAGGTGGTGTTCCCAACTGGACGAATTAGTCTGCTAAAATAATCCTATTATATAATCTACAAAATTTATCACTGTGTTTTTATACATACTACACTAACTAATAACTATTCAGAAACTTCTTTGTATTTTTTCTATATGCAAAACTTACTTGATAATTCATCCATCTGGGCATAATATGAGGGAGGGGGCAGCAAAATCAGGAACACCCGCTCCCCTCAATTGTCGGTCGCTTACTGAGCTATAAATAATAGCGAGTGGGCGGAGTCACGTGGAGCGGGAAGCACACATAACAGACGAATTCGTCGGCTCGGGAAACAGGATCGTGTAAGCAGTATTCTTCCCGTAGCACCCTGTTATAAATTAACGGACGAATTCGTCCGCGTGGGAAGTATAGGGTTAAGGTATTGTTTTTATATTGATCGTGTTTATGTAAGCTGTCACTCCTATAGAGTTTTTCCTAGAACCCTTTTATTTTGTTTTATATTAACTTTGGTATTTTATTTCGAGTCAAGTATTTTATGCCCTTTTATTTTTGTAAATTATTTATAAAACAATATCAGCATGTTTGACTCTCAGGCCTAAATTTTTTATGAAAAGGGCCAAACGCTACCATTTATTTGACCTGGACAATGAAAAGTAAAATTTGTTAAAGTAATAAATATAAATGAAAGTGCCATGAAAATGACATGAATATGAATAGTGATCTAATGGGACATTAGAATAAATAGCGATGAGATAATAAAATAATGAATAGTAATAAATAATGAGAAATGAAAGATGAAATATATGTCCGCAGAGTAAAAGGACTATAAGAGCTAAAGCAAATGCTACAAGTGGACCACAGTACACCTTGCAGCGGTCCCTACTTCGATTTCTAAACACCCTCCGGTGTATACTGTCGTTTTCCCGCAGTGTGGCTAGAGTGTCGACCTGTGACTCAGGAAGAAGACGATGGCCGTAAGAATTCGCATAGTGACCCCTTCCACCGTACTCTTCCCCAAAGAAAACCCCTGATTGATTTATCTTTCTTTTTCTTTCCTTTTTTAGTTTATGACGAGATTTGGTATTTTATTTATATCTACGTTTTTATATTAGGTTGTTTCTTTAATCTTTTTATTAATATCTTTTAAAAGACCAGGCAGGTTTTTATTGTTCTAAAAAACATTTTTTTGATAATCGGGAACTGATTTTTTTTACTCGTATATCCCCGGCCCTTCTAAATTTTTATGTCCCAGTATTTTACATTGTTT
This sequence comes from Penaeus japonicus, assembly GCF_977035675.1. Taxonomy (NCBI): domain Eukaryota; kingdom Metazoa; phylum Arthropoda; class Malacostraca; order Decapoda; family Penaeidae; genus Penaeus; species Penaeus japonicus. Next base: position 30,480,749 of record NW_028234432.1, on the reverse strand, counting down.
TTCTTCTAAATATGTTGAATATCATCTTTGGTTCCATTTTACCCTAGGCGTTGCGGTTTCGCTTGTTCATATTCTTTTCGAAATTCCAAGTGTGGCGGGGAAGAAAAAAGAAAGAGGAGAGAGGGGGAGGTCGGGTCAAGCTGTAGTGATTCCCCGAGACATTCCCTTGCCCCAAAGTAAAATCCCGATTGAATCCATGGTAACGTGAACCCTTGTCCTGTGTAGGGGTAGGCTGCCACCAGCTGATAAGGGATCAGCACCCGTGTATGTGCGAGACAGTCGAAGACGTGTAAAATGTATGTTATGTATGTGTATGAGTGTATGTCAGTTTGTATGTGGAAAGAAAGAGTTCCTACACAGGACATTGCCGAGCAGGCGTGGCTAGAGTCAGGCAAACATTCTCATTTCAGTGTTTTACAAAAAAAAAAGGACTTGAAAAATATAGAATAGTTCCGATCATCATTTATTTATTATATATATATATTTCAACACAACCAAAAGGTCTCTCCTCCTCCTATATTTAAAGTCTTTTCCTTGGCCTGGCCATGAATTTGTCTATGGCCGCAACCCTTATAAAACAATAAAAATTCCAATAAAAATCAAATAAAGACAACGAGTGCCAAAAGGGCACAAGTTGTGAGCAGTGCGTTGCCGAGCTTATGGCTCATCTGCAAGAGGCTGTCTGCTCACGATCCAGTTTGTTTTTGTTTGTTGGATTTATTGGCTATCAACCAGCGGCACAAGCCAAGGTTATTAAGCCAATGATTCCATTTTATTTTATCAATCTATATAAGGTCATAAAGTTTTGTCTCATTTAGAAAAGTGATTATTTTACTTATTATTGTTTCATTGTTTGACAATAAATTTTTAATGTTGTATTCTATATTTTTAATTTGAAAATAGTTTTTTATGGTTTGTCTATTTTGATTGTATTTATTGCAGTATATTAATATGTGTGCCATTGTTAAATGGTTGTTGCAATGGTCACATTGTGGAGGGAAGTTTTTCTCTATATAGGGAGTGAGGTGTGTTATTCTTGTAGCGTTGACCCTTATTCGGGCCAACACCACCTCCTCCCTTCTAATTTTTCTGTGGGCTGTGTCCCATATTTTAATTTCGTCTTTGATTTTGTTGTTTAATGTGAGGTCGGTCCACTCACTCTGCCACAGGAGATGGATTTTTGCTTTTATAAAAGAGACAAAACACCTGAGATCTGTGCGGACAATACCAGGCTCCAGATCGCCAGTCGACCCGGCTAGTTTGTCAGCCTGTTCATTTCCATGGATACCCGAGTGTCCAGGTACCCATATCAGTTTCATTATAGGTGGTTTCTAGTGATTTAATGGCTTTAATTGAACTTAACAAGTCTGAAAAAATGACTATTCTATCGTGGGTCGTCGATAGGGCAAAATCTAAAGCTTTATCTATTGCAAAAAGTTCGGCAAGAAAGATCGATGTATGATTCGGCAATCGAAATCTCAACTGACATTCAGTCGACCATACACCCGCTCCCACACACTCGTCTGTCTTGGACCCGTCGGTATATAAATGAAAAAAGGAAAGATGTTTAATTAGGATCTCTCTGAACCTCTGGCGTACCTCCACCTCCGACACCGTGGCTTTGGCTGATGGTAGCCAGTCTACAATGGTAGAAAAATTGGGTGTCTCCCACGGTGCTATATTTGATTGAACCACGGTATCGATGGTAGAGAGATCTATACCGACTTTATCTGTGAGGTCATGGAGTCTATTGCCCAGCGGCTTCCCGCCGCGATACTGGGGCCCTACCTGCCGGCGCAAAACATCCCTGTTGGGATGTTGGGGCTGCCTGGCTACCTTCGCGGCATAGGTCAGCGCAAGCTGGCCGCGTCTAAGACGGAGGGGAGGTACTCCCGACTCTACCTCTAGGCGCTCGGTGCGAGTGCACTTAAGGGCTCCAAGACAGACGCGTAAACACGCATTCTGCACAACATTCAAACCTTTCAGAGTTGAGCTCATTGCCGAGCCATACACGATTGACCCATAATCTACCTTAGATCTAATCAGGGATTTATATAACATCAGTAAAGACTTTCTATCAGCTCCCCATTTGTGTCCAGAAATGCACTTTAATAAATTAAGTGCTTTTTGACATTTATTCTTTAACTGACCAATGTGGTCTTTCCAATTTAATCTACTATCAAAGAGTAGACCAAGAAATCTAGTTGAATTTTGAATAGGTATTGGATGGTTGTCTAGAGTTAGCCTGATGTTGGGCTTTCTCCTATGTGTAAAGACCACGCCAATACTCTTTCTTATGGAAAACTTAAAACCCCACTGGAGGCCCCAGTTATGACTCATATCCAGTGCCAATTGGATCCGATTTGCCGAGAACTCTGCATTATTGCTGGAGTGCCATAATGCACAATCATCGGCGTACAGTGAGTATTTAAGATTCCGAGGAGGAGATGGTAAAATGTCGTTTATCATACATAGAAATAAAGTTGGTGACAAGACACTTCCTTGTGGGACCCCGTTTGCCTGGACAAAAATGTCCGAGAAAGTGACGTTGTCAGAAAATAATTTGACAGAAAACGTTCTGTCAGAAATGAAATTTTGGATAAAACAAAGCAAGTTTCCACGTAATCCGAAAGCATAAAGTTTTCTGAGTAGGCCATGTCGCCATGTCATGTCGTAGGCTTTTTCTATGTCTAAAATACTGAAATCAAAAAATGCTTTTTGGCAAATGCCTCATGAATATGACTTTCCAGTTTTACTAGCTGATCGAGAGTTTGACGTCCCTTTCGGAAGCCGCACTGCTCGTCAACTAGTAAATTCCTGGTATTTAAAAAATGCAATAGCCTACTTTTAACAATTATTTCCATGACCTTGCATAAGCAGCTTGTCAACGCAATTGGGCGGTAAGAAATGGCGGATCTGGGATTTCCCCCTCCTTTCAATATGGGAATGATGTGGGCGAAGTGCCATGAATTTGGCAAAGTCTGGCTTTTCCAAATATCATTGTACACTTCTAGCAACTTAATCATGTCATCATGATTAAGATGCTTTATCATCTCATATCGAATCTCATCGGGGCCTGGGGATGTTCCTCTACAGGCTTCTAGGGCTCGGACAAGCTCATTCATTGTTAGATCTTTATTGTAATCAAAGTTATCTCCTGTGACAAAGTGAATTGGTTGCAGCTCGGCTGCTTCCTTGGTGGTCAGGAATGTAGGATTGTAATTTTCCGAGCTGCTTGTATAAGAGAACTGCCTGGCGATTGTGTTAGCAATGTCTCTAGGTGAATCATAATTACTTCCCTCATGAATTATATTTCTGATTTTATTTGATGTCTTTTTTCTATTTATTCTATTTACTGTGGACCAAACCTCTGATAACTTGGTGTTACTATTAATTGTAGAGACAAAGCTTCGCCAGGAGTCTCTTTTGGCTTGTCTGATTGTTCTACGAGCCCTAGCTCTCGCTTGTTTGTAGTTGCGAAAGTTCTCGTTGGTAATATTATTATGGAAAAGCCTGTAGGCCCTATTTCGTTCACATAGCGCCCTGCGGCAATCTGGTGTCCACCATGGAACTCTATGCTTAACGCTATCTGTCGAAGTCTTAGGGATGGTTGCCATTGCTGCATTTATAATACAATTTTGAACATTGTTTACTTTATCATCAATGGTTTCTCCACCAACTTCGAGCTTGACGTTCCTTGTGAAGGCGACCCAATCTGCTCTTTTTACGTTAAATTTGGGTGCTGAAGGCGTCCTCGTGGTGTCGCATGAATATTTAATACAAATAGGAAGGTGATCGCTTCCCAATGAGTCGTCAATGGTGTGCCACAGGTACTTGGCTGCTAGTGTTGAAGAGACCAGTGATAGGTCAATGAAGCTCAAATTACCGGTATTATCGTCTATTCGCGTTGGACTACCATCATTTAGAAGAACCAGATCAGAGTCGTTGATCAACTTAACTACTTGCTCACCTCTACCATTCACCCGTGGGGAACCCCATGATGTATGACGAGCATTAAAATCACCTAGAATTAATTTATTGTTTGGCAGATTGTCCTGAATAGCAAAAAGCTCATCATAGATCAGCATTTTATCAGGTGGACAATAAACTGAGCATATAGTCAGATACGTGTTATTGAATTTTACTTTGCATGCGACGTGTTCCAAAGTAGAATTAATCGTCACTTCAATGAAAGGGAGATTCTGGTGGATGTACATGGCGACTCCGCCTCCACCCCTTCCCTCTCGGTCTTTTCTACAAAAATGGTAGTTTCTTAGCGATACGACCTCGTCAGAGACTTGGTCGTTTAAATGGCTTTCTTGTAAAATGATAATATCGGGAGCATAGGACGAGGCTAATAATCTAAGGGAATTTAATTTTGATCTAAGACTTCGACAGTTCCATTGTATAATGGTATACGCGTGGATTACGTTTTATGGGGTTTGGAAGTGCCTTGTCCGGTGGTTTTTATTTTCTTTTTTTGGGATGGAGGCGCCTCCTCCTCTCCCTCGCTTCCCGAGGGCCTCTCTCGGGAATTTTTGGAGACAGTAGCCTCCATGGCCTGCTCCCCTCCACTAGAGAGACGCCCGGCAGAAGATGATCTGTTCTTACGAGCAGAACTACCATCAGACGAAGTTCTAGTAGGGGTCGCCTGGACTAAGAGGTGTGATCCAGATTGTGATTTGGTATCATCCTCCTTATGATGCTTTTTTTGCTGGGTTGATTCAGCAATTTCCTTTATTGTTTTAGTCAATTCTTTAGCTTGATTCATTAAATTTTTAACTGTTTCCTTTAATTCCGAAATTTCCTGGTCCTTAGCTGCTAGCTGCTGACTAATACTGCTTGCATTGGAAACGTTGTTAGTTACAGCTGAGGCGTAAGAAGTATTGGGTTTGCTTGTCAAACCTTCAACTTTCTTCTTGGCCTCACGGTAGCTGACATCGTGTTCTCTCATGTATGCCAATGTCTCAGTCTCCGTCTTCAGCCTGCTGCATTCAGCAGAGCCTGACTGATGGGGACCTCCACAGTTAGCATACTTGAGAGTCTTTTCCTTGCATGTAGTAGTATCATGGGCTCCAGCACATTTACCGCACATAAATTTATCTGTATCTTTATCATTGCATCGTAATGAGGTGTGTCCAAATTTTTGGCATTTATTACAACGCATTGGTTTTTGGATATAGGGTCGAACTTGAACGATCTCATATCCAACTTTAACAGTACTTGGAATTTTATGTGAAGAAAAGGTCAAGAAACACAATCCGGTTTTTACTCGCACATCTCCATCTTTCTTAGCCATACAATTTACGTCTACTACGCTCTGGTCTTTCATGGCCTCAAGAATTTCACTTTCTTCCATTGTCCTCAAATCCCTGTGAAAGATTACTCCCTTACAGGTATTTGGGCCAACAGGAATAGTTACTTTAACTTGAAGGTCATGAATCTGCGTCAGTTTAAGCAAATTCTTAACCTGAGATTTAAATTGTACTTTAACAAGGAGGCTTCCATCTCGCAATTTTCGGACAAAATCAAACCCGCCTTCCACTTGACCATCAAGAACCTTCTTAATGATAAAGGGGTTGACATTCTGCAAGGATTGATTTTCTTTCACGCATCGAATGTTCAAGCACCTTGCATTCTCTGGAGGGATATCAATATGTCTTCTGGGTCGGTCACTGGTCAGGGTTCCATTTTTAGTCAAATTTGTCTTAGAAAGGGTCTGAGTCGCCCCTCCTCCTTGGGGAGGAGGAAGGGTAGCCGGGGGATCAATCATGCTAGGGTGTCGGACCAGGTCCGATCCCTGGGCCAAAGCCCGTTGTCCTGAAAGGACTACCTTTCCCTTAACTATTGTATATCAACCTAATCCCAATAGCTAAGAGAGGATAATAAAAAAACAAGTCTTTCAGTTAAACGTCCTCGCCCCCCCCCCCCCCTAGTGGAAGCCTGGCTGCTTTCTCCAGTACCAACTAAGGGATCGGAGTTGGTGTGTAAAGCACCTTCCTACCGCCGAACGTGCCTATTGCGAGGGACGGTAAAGTCACTGCTCACCCCCCAAGCGAATACAGGAGCTCACAAGGAGACTCCCGTAGGCTCAGGAAAGTCACACCAGAAAAATAGAAAAAATTCAGGGGGAGAGAAAAGTTGCGCCCAAAGGACGCCCCAGACTACTGGGCCTCCCTACCCAGGGGTCACAGCCCGTAAGGGCTACCTTGGGGTAGAAGAGAGCTGCGGGTCTGGGGTGGGGGCTGACTACTCTACTGTAGTCTCGTGTCACCTTCAAAATCAAAGCACTGAAGGTGCAGGCAAAGCACTAAAAGTGCAAAAAGTCTGGAAAACAGTGTTTACTCTACTTTGTTTACTTTACTTCAACCGAGAAACAATAATGTCGAGCGTGACAAGAGGCCCTGATAAACAGGGTAACTCCAGTGGCACAAGACTTATGTTTTATTGCTTCTAAGTTCTCACCGAGGTGTTGACCATACAAAGTTTCATTCACGAGTGTGTGACGATCCAGGGCCTCGCAGGGGTATTTATGGGCCCCCTTCCAGGGAGGGAGCATGTGGTAGGCCCTCCTTCCAGGGAGGGAGCGAGTAGTAGGCCCTCCAGGGCAACGCCATCTCTTGGCGCCGCTTCCCCCTCGTGGCGACAAAGGAAAACTCGTGCATTGGTCCTGGAGGGATGGCTGGGGCGAAGCACATCACTACAACTCCGCCCCCTCGAAGTTCACAGGCCGCATTGCCAAGGCCTGTGGACTCAATCAAGAACTGCAAATATAAAAGGGGTTTTAATGCCGAGCATAGTAAAAACATCATCCAGGCAAAAGAATGAATGTAAAAATATAAAAAGGGGAGAGATCCACGACCTTAAATAAAAATCAGCCAAATCTAAAAAAATAATTTATAAAAAAAAAATAGCAAAGAGAAAAACTAAAAACAGGCTGAACCCATCAAAAAACACTTAATCCTAAAACATCAAAAACTTAAAATCAACCTTAAAGTAAACACTAGTAAAAGAGCCAACACGAAGCAAGACAGGGATAACCCGCTCTAAAAGACTACACGGCGAAACACTGTTAGCCCTTCCTTTAAAAGAGGACATAACCGTCAGGGACCACCCACTAACACCTTACAGGGCGAAACTTCCACGTTAGCCCTTCCTTGAAGACGATATCAGGGACCACCCACTAACACCTTACAGGCGAAACTTCCACGTTAGCCCTTCCTTGAAGACGACATCAGGGACCACCCACTAACACCTTACAGGGCGAAACTTCCACGTTAGCCCTTCCTTAAAGACGATATCAGGGATAACCCACCAACACCTTACAGGGCGAAACTTCCACGTTAGCCCTTCCTTAAAGACGAGCAATGGCAGCAGTCTCACGTCTGAAAAAAGCTACACCATAGGAGGTCAATACCTACTGTAGGCAGTTGATCCTCGTTTTACTCCCGGTTACTAATACCAGAAACACCGTAAAAAGGAGCCATCAAACAGGGATAACCCACTGCCAACAGCTTACAGGGCGAAACTTCCACGTTAGCCCTTCCTCTTGTGACAATCTCACGTCTAAAAAAAAAGATCAGCTACACTATAAAGGATCAATACATGCTTAGGCGGTTGATCCTCGTTTTACTCCCGGTCACTCATACCAGCAACACCGGGAACCTCAGTTCCATCCTCGAGGACGTCACTCACGTCCACATCAGCCTCGGGGAAAAACTCTAGCTCATTTTGTACTACATACCGCTTCATCTGGTTACATTAGTAACGCTTTTCCCGGTAAGGCGGCTGCATCAACTGGCAAATAAAAGTGACAGGGCTTACCCGTTTCTTCTTGCACAGGGCCACGCCACCGGGAACCAAGAGCTCGGCCGTAACTCCTGTCCGGCGGGCGTATTCTCTGACGAGGACAAGGTCCCCCCACCAGAGTAGCCAGGGCATCTTTACAATGTTACTTTTTTTCTACTATCCCATTAGCCTGGAGATGGAAAGTCGTGAAATATCCCAACTTCATTTTCAATATTTCACATACTTGAGAAAAAGATTTTAAATTCGCCCCCAGGATCTGTTACCAGAATATGAGGTGGTCCAAAAATCATATCACATTACCTTCACTTTTTACCCCCAACTCGAAGATTCTAAATCCTCCGAGAAGCATCCATAATCTCGGACAACAAACCATCTTTTTAGCACAAACGCTTCCCTCAACCAGAATGGACAATCTTTTTTTTTTAAATACCCTCCTGATTAATTCGTCGGAGTCCCTTATGGCTCCGGGATACTCATAAAAACCTTGAAAAAAATATTGCTTCTAAAATAACTTAAAAATCCAGAGGAGCTTGATCGATCTTTCTTATATCCTTCAAGTAATTACAAAATTAAAATCGGTGGCAAAACATGTCCCCTGAATTTAGCCCACAATTTTGCTTTAGACTCTTCCCAGTTTACGGTGTTATCGAACAATTTGACATTATCAGGTCTGCCCCTCTGCAAGAAGCCTTCGCCGTGCGAATATAGGCAGAATCCATGGGAGGTCTAGTCAAATGTTAATTCCTAAAAATGAACCTGTAAAGACAAAGAAATGCCTGAAATTACGGTCAATGCTTGCCTGAAACATTCGATCCCACCGCTGTTCACCAAATAATGCGAGCTGTAGTGATTCCCCGAGACATTCCCTTGCCCCAAAGTAAAATCCCGATTGAATCCATGGTAACGTGAACCCTTGTCCTGTGTAGGGGTAGGCTGCCACCAGCTGATAAGGGATCAGCACCCGTGTATGTGCGAGACAGTCGAAGACGTGTAAAATGTATGTTATGTATGTGTATGAGTGTATGTCAGTTTGTATGTGGAAAGAAAGAGTTCCTACACAGGACATTGCCGAGCAGGCGTGGCTAGAGTCAGGCAAACATTCTCATTTCAGTGTTTTACAAAAAAAAAGGGCTTGAAAAATATAGAATAGTTCCGATCATCATTTATTTATTATATATATATATTTCAACACAACCAAAAGGTCTCTCCTCCTCCTATATTTAAAGTCTTTTCCTTGGCCTGGCCATGAATTTGTCTATGGCCGCAACCCTTATAAAACAATAAAAATTCCAATAAAAATCAAATAAAGACAACGAGTGCCAAAAGGGCACAAGTTGTGAGCAGTGCGTTGCCGAGCTTATGGCTCATCTGCAAGAGGCTGTCTGCTCACGATCCAGTTTGTTTTTGTTTGTTGGATTTATTGGCTATCAACCAGCGGCACAAGCCAAGGTTATTAAGCCAATGATTCCATTTTATTTTATCAATCTATATAAGGTCATAAAGTTTTGTCTCCTTTAGAAAAGTGATTATTTTACTTATTATTGTTTCATTGTTTGACAATAAATTTTTAATGTTGTATTCTATATTTTTAATTTGAAAATAGTTTTTTATGGTTTGTCTATTTTGATTGCATTTATTGCAGTATATTAATATGTGTGCCATTGTTAAATGGTTGTTGCAATGGTCACATTGTGGAGGGAAGTTTTTCTCTATATAGGGAGTGAGGTGTGTTATTCTTGTAGCGTTGACCCTTATTCGGGCCAACACCACCTCCTCCCCTCTAATTTTTCTGTGGGCTGTGTCCCATATTTTAATTTCGTCTTTGATTTTGTTGTTTAATGTGAGGTCGGTCCACTCACTCTGCCACAGGAGATGGATTTTTGCTTTTATAAAAGAGACAAAACACCTGAGATCTGTGCGGACAATACCAGGCTCCAGATCGCCAGTCGACCCGGCTAGTTTGTCAGCCTGTTCATTTCCATGGATACCCGAGTGTCCAGGTACCCATATCAGTTTGATTGATTTATTGGCACTATACAATTTACGAATTATATTACCCTGTATTTCATTATAGGTGGTTTCTAGTGATTTAATGGCTTTAATTGAACTTAACGAGTCTGAAAAAATGACTATTCTATCGTGGGTCGTCGATAGGGCAAAATCTAAAGCTTTATCTATTGCAAAAAGTTCGGCAAGAAAGATCGATGTATGATTCGGCAATCGAAATCTCAACTGACATTCAGTCGACCATACACCCGCTCCCACACACTCGTCGGTATATAAATGAAAAAAGGAAAGATGTTTAATTAGGATCTCTCTGAACCTCTGGCGTACCTCCACCTCCGACACCGTGGCTTTGGCTGATGGTAGCCAGTCTACAATGGTGGAAAAATTGGGTGTTTCCCACGGTGCTATATTTGACTGAACCAGGGTATCGATGGTAGAGAGATCTATACCGACTTTATCTGTGAGGTCATGGAGTCTATTGCCCAGCGGCTTCCCGACGCGTTGCTGGGGCCCTAACTGCCGGCGCAAAACACCCCTGTTGGGATGTTGGGGCTGCCTGGCTACCTTCGCGGCATAGGTCAGCGCAAGCTGGCCGCATCTAAGACGGAGGGGAGGTACTCGTTGCCGAGCCATACACGATTGACCCATAATCTACTTTAGATCTAATCAGGGATTTATATAACATCAGTAAAGACTTTCTATCAGCTCCCCATTTGTGTCCAGAAATGCACTTTAATAAATTGAGTGCTTTTTGACATTTATTCTTTAACTGACCAATGTGGTCTTTCCAATTTAATCTACTATCAAAGAGTAGACCAAGAAATCTAGTTGAATTTTGAATAGGTATTGGATGGTTGTCTAGAGTTAGCCTGATGTTGGGCTTTCTCCTATGTGTAAAGACCACGCCAATACTCTTTTTAATGGAAAACTTAAAACCCCACTGGAGGCCCCAGTTATGAATCATATCCAGTGCCAATTGGATCTGATTTGCCGAGAACTCTGCATTATTGCTGGAGTGCCATAATGCACAATCATCGGCGTACAGTGAGTATTTAAGATTCCGAGGAGGAGATGGTAAAATGTCATTTATTATACACAGAAATAATGTTGGAGACAAGACACTTCCTTGTGGGACCCCGTTTGCCTGGACAAAAATGTCCGAGAAAGTGACATTGTCAGAAAACAATTTGACAGAAAACGTTCTGTTAGAAATGAAATTTTGGATGAAACAAGGCAAGTTTCCACGTAATCCGAAAGCATAAAGTTTTCTGAGTAGGCCATGTCGCCAAGTCATGTCGTAGGCTTTTTCTATGTCTAAAAATACTGATATCAAAAAATGCTTTTTGGCAAATGCCTCATGAATATGACTTTCCAGTTTTACTAGTTGATCGAGAGTTTGGCGTCCCTAGTAAATTTCTGGTATTTAAAAAATGCAATAGCCTACTATTAACAATTCTTTCCATGACCTTGCATAAGCAACTTGTCAACGCAATTGGGCGGTAAGATATGGCGGATCTGGGATTTCCCCCTCCTTTCAATATGGGAATGATGTGGGCGAAGTGCCATGAATTTGGAAAAGTCTGGCTTTTCCAAATATCATTGTACACTTCTAGCAACTTAATCATGTCATCATGATTAAGATGCTTTATCATCTCATATCGAATCTCATCGGGGCCTGGGGATGTTCCTCTACAGGCTTCTAGGGCTCGGACAAGCTCATTCATTGAAAGATCTTTATTGTAATCAAAAATATCTCCTGTGGCAAAGTGAATTAGTTGCAGCTCGGCTGCTTCCTTGGTGGTCAGGAATGCAGGGTTGTAATTTTCCGAGCTGCTTGTATAAGAGAACTGCCTGGCGATTGTGTTAGCAATGTCTCTAGGTGAATCATAATTACTTCCCTCATGAATTATATTTCTGATTTTATTTGATGTCTTTTTTCTATTTATTCTATTTACTGTGGACCAAACCTCTGATAACTTTGTATTGCTGTTAATCGTAGAGACAAAGCTTCGCCAGGAGTCTCTTTTGGCTTGTCTGATTGTTCTACGAGCCCTAGCTCTCGCTTGTTTGTAATTGCGAAAGTTCTCGTTGGTAATATTATTATGGAAAAGCCTGTAGGCCCTATTTCGTTCACATAGCGCCCTGCGGCAATCTGGTGTCCACCATGGAACTCTATGCTTAACGCTATCTGTCGAAGTCTTAGGTATGGTTGCCATTGCTGCATTTATAATACAATTTTGAACATTGTTTACTTTATCATCAATGGTTTCTCCAACAACTTCGAGCTTGACGCTCCTTGTGAAGGCGACCCAATCTGCTCTTTTTACGTTAAATTTGGGTGCTGAAGGCGTCCTCGTGGTGTCGCATGAATATTGAATACAAATAGGAAGGTGATCGCTTCCCAACGAGTCGTCAATGGTGTGCCACAGGCACTTGGCTGCTAGTGTTGAGGAAACCAGTGATAGGTCTATAAAGCTCAAATTACCGGTATTATCGTCTATTCGCGTTGGACTACCATCATTTAGAAGAACCAGATCAGAGTCGTTGATCAACTTAACTACTTGCTCACCTCTACCATTCACCCGTGGGGAACCCCATGATGTATGACGAGCATTGAAATCTCCTAGAATTAATTTATTGTTTGGCAGACTGTCCTGAATAGCAAAAAGCTCATCATAGATTAACCTTTTATCAGGTGGACAGTAAGCTGAGCATATAGTCAGATACGTGTTATTGAATTTTACTTTGCATGCGACGTGTTCCAAAGTAGAATTAATCGTCACTTCAATGAAAGGGAGATTCTGGTGGATGTACATGGCGACTCCGCCTCCACCCCTTCCCTCTCGGTCTTTTTTACAAAGATGGTAGTTTCTTAGCGATACGACCTCGTCAGAGACTTGGTCGTTTAAATGGCTTTCTTGTAAAACGATAATATCGGGAGCATAGGACGAGGCTAATAATCTAAGAGAGTTTAATTTTGATCTAAGACTTCGACAGTTCCATTGTATAATGGTATACGCGTGGATTACGTTTTATGGGGTTTGGAAGTGCCTTGTCCGGTGGTTTTTATTTTCTTTTTTTGGGAGGGAGGCGCCTCCTCCTCTCCCTCGCTTCCCGAGGGCCTCTCTCGGGAATTTTTGGAGACAGTAATCTCCATGGCCTGCTCCCCTCCACCAGAGAGACGCCCGGCGGAGGATGATCTGCTCTTACGAGCAGAACTACCACCAGACGAAGTTCTAGTAGGGGTCGCCCGGACTAGAAGGTGCGATCCGGATTGTGATTTGGTATCGACCTCCTTAAGATGCTGTTTTTGCTCGGTTGATTCAGCAATTTCTTTAATTGTCTTATTCAATTCTTTGATCTGATTCATTAAGTCCTTTACCGTTTCTTTTAATTCTGCAATTTCCTGATCCTTAACTGCGAGCTGCTGATTAACACTGCTTGCACTGGAAACAGTGTTAGTTACTGCTGAGGCGTAAGAAGTATTGGGTTTGCTTGTCAAACCTTCCACTTTCTTCTTGGCCTCACGGTAGCTAACATCGTGTTCTCTCATGTATGCTAATGTCTCAGTCTCCTTCTTCAGGCTACTGCAATCAGCAGAGCCTGACTGATGGGGACCTCCACAGTTAGCACACTTGAGTGTCTTTTCCGTGCATTCAGTGGTATCGTGATCTCCAGTACATTTACCGCAAGTGAATTTGTTAGTGTCCTTATCCATGCATCTTAATGAGGTGTGTCCAAATTTTTGGCATCTATTACACCGCATTGGCTTTTGAATATAAGGTCTTACTTGAACAATCTCATATCCGATTTTAACAGTACTAGGAATTTTTGGTGAAGAAAAAGTCAAGAAACACAATCCGGTCTTTGTTCGCACATTCCCATCTTTCTTTAACATACAATTTACGTCTACTACGCTCTGGTCTTTCATGGCATCAAGAATTTCGCTTTCTTCCATTGTCCTCAAATCCCTGTGAAAGATTACTCCCTTACAGGTATTTGGGCCAACAGGAATAGTTACTTTTACCTTCATGTCATGAATCTGCGTCAGTTTAAGTAAATCTTTAATCTGAGACTTAAATTGCACTTTCACAAGGAGGCTACCATCTCGCAATTTTCGGACAAAATCAAAACTGCCTTCCACTTGACCATCAAGGACCTTCTTAATGATAAAGGGGTTGACATTCTGCAAGGATTGATTTTCATTCATGCATCGGATGTTCACGCACCTTGCGTTCTGGGGAGGGATATCAATGTGTCGTCTGGGTCGGTCATTGGTCGGGGTTCCATTATTAGTCTTAGTGGTCTTAGAAGAGTTCTGAGTCGCCCCTCCTCCTTGGGGAGGAGGAAGGGTAGCCGGGGAGTCAATCATACTGGGTATCGGACCAGGTCCGAACCCTGGGCCAAAGCCCGTTGTCCTGAGGGGACTACCTTTTCCCTTAACTGTTGGATCAACCTAATCCCAATAGCTAAGAGAGGATAAAATAAAACAAGTCTTTCAGTTAATCGTCCTCACCCCCCCTTAGTGGAAGCCTGGTTGCGTTCTCCAGTACCAACTAAGGGATCGGAGTTGTATGTAAGACACCTTCCAACCGCCGAACCTGCCTAGTGCGAGGGACGGTAAGTTGGTGCCCACCCCCCAAGCGAATACAGGAGCTCACAAGGAGACTCCCGTAGGCTGAGGAAAGTCACACAGAAGAATGGAAAAATTTAGGAGGAGAGAAAAGGACGCCCCAGACTACTGGGCCTCCCTACCCAGGGGTCAGCCCGTAAGGGCTACCCTGTGGTAGAAGAGAGCGGGGGGGGGTGGGGGGGACTACTCATACTGTAAGTTCGTGTCACCTTCAAAAAAAAAGCCCTGAGGTGGTGCCAGGCACACTAAGTGCAAAAAAAAAAAGGAAAAAAAAACAAACTCTACTCTACTTTTACTTACTTTACGACAACAGAGAAACAATAATGTCGACGTGACAAAGAGGCCCTGAAAACAGGGACTAACTCCAGTGCACAAGACTTATTTTTTATTGCTATAAGTTCTCACCGAGGTGTTGACCATAAGTTTTTTCATTCACGAGTGTGTGACGATCCAGGGCCTCGCAGGGGTATTTATGGGCCCCCTTCCAGGGAGGGAGCGAGTAGTAGGCCCTCCAGGGCAACGCCATCTCTTGGCGCCGCTTCCCCCTCGTGGCGACAAAGGAAAACTCGTGCATTGGTCCTGGAGGGATGGCTGGGGCGAAGCACATCACTACAAAGCCACACAATGAAGCAGTTGTGGATTTTTTTTTTCTTGGAATCCTTGGCATAGGCATTACCAACTGAGCTTTAAATAAGTAGTCGTGGTATTTTCCTTCGAACAGTCTATGGCATTTGACCTGACGTAAGCCCAGGTGTTCGACGTATCATTGTGTAAACTCGCTTTCTCTCTTTTTCTCCGATCTCTCATCCTGCATTTTATTATCATTATTCCTTTATTATTCTACTGTATTGTAATTTCCTGTTGTTTTTTGTCCAAGTTCTTTTAGCTGTGTTTGTATTATTAATATTTGAAGTAGTTTTGTAATAAAGTTCAGATCAATGTTGTGTTTAATTTGTATTATTTTACTTCCCTATTGGAGAGATAATTATTGTGATAAAAAGATCATAGACCCTGAAGGATACGAATGACCCGGTCGACCAGCCTTTTATGTGGGTGAGACTCCCACACACCCACCCACTTCTCCAAATAAACCGCTCAGGCTCACGCATATCCACAGCACTCAAATACGCACTTACACATTTTTTTCTCTCTTTTCCACACTTCTTCCATACATATGTATCCTTCCAAATGACACACTCGTACACTTCCCGTTCGTACTAAACGGGTGGTGGCGGAAATTTTTTAACTCTGGGAGTAGCTGGCACTTAAAGCATTTTATAAAGGAGGCAAGGTAATACACAACGATCCAATTAGAAGGATTTTATGAAAGAGTACGGCAATACCCGTTAGAACAGACCCCCGACTTCGCGAGAAGCCTGGTATGATGTTTTGTCCGATCTCTTGTGAAGATGAAATGGGAAGCCGGCCAATTACTAAGGTCACATATTTCAAGAGGTCTGATCACTAGTTAAACTATTCTCATTTGAATGTTTGCCCAGATTTATTGATATTAGCTACCTGACATCCCTGACCGTAACTCGAACTCGGGACCTCAGAATAGGAATCCCACCTGTTAACCATTACACCACAAGTATCATAAAAATAGAAATTAGAACCATTCTGATATCGAAAAGGATTATACCGAAATACGGTCTAAATACGATGATCATCAAAATGGATTTGAGAGAAAAAGGGGAAAAAAACAATTAATACATATGATCACATAAATACCAAAAATTTAAAAAATAACAATTAAAATTATTCTGATAATGAAAAGGATTAATGCTATATTAAATGAAAAAGGAATTAAGAAAAAAAGGGAAAAGTAAAACTATCACATATGATAATGAAAAATACACCATTTTGATCATGAAAATAAATACAACTATATACGCTGATTATTGTTATATAAGAGCAAAAAGGCATTGATATAAAAAAGGGGAAAGAAAAAATATATAAAATTACTAAGATTATGGAAATAAAAAATAGATAATGAAAACGCTGATTATCATTATAGAGCAAACAGAATAAAAATATAAATACGAATCAAAACTATTCTCATGATGAAAAATATAGCTAAATGCACTGATTATCGTTATATTGGAGGAAAAAGAAGAGAGACAAATGGGGAAAGCAAAGAAAGACAACTAGTAAACACGATCATTAAATTTATTAAGACCATAAAAATACAAATAAAAACATTTTCATAATGAAAAGATTTATAGCTAAATACACAGATTATTGGAGACAAAAATGTGAAAGAAAAAAATATGTCTACTAAATACTATCATAAAAATACAAAGTAAAATCTGACACTGAAAAGGATTATAACAATATGCTTCCTATTGTTATATTAGAGCAAAAAGTAATTAAGAAAAAAAAGGGGGGGGATACAACTACTAGGAATGATCGTAAAATTACCAAAGATCATAAAAATACAAATTAGAACATTCTGGTGATAAAAAAAAAATTATAGTTAAAACGCTGATTATCGTTATATTAGAGCAAAAAGAAATTAAGAGAAAAAGGAGAAAGAAAAAAATATATCTAAAATATGATCCTAAAAATACAAATTAGAACCATTCTGATAATGAAAAATCCTATAGCTTAGTACGCTGATTATCTTTCTATTAGAACAAAAAAGAATTGAGAGAAAAAAGAGGGAAAGAATATAACTACTAAATATGATAATAAAAATACCCTAGATCATGAATATAAAATTAGAAACCATTCCGATAATGAAAAGGGATATATCTAAAGCTGATTATCGCTATATTATAGCAAAAAAGGAATTGAGAGGAATGAAGGTAAAATACTACAAAATACGATCATAAATATAGCAAAGATCATAAAAATACAAATAAAAACAATTTTGATAATAAAAAGTATTATAGCTAAATGTGTTGCTTAACTTTATATTAGAGCAAAAAAGAGGAGTAAAAATAATAAGAAACAATCATAAAGTCATTAAAGATCATAAAAATATAAAACAGAACTATTCTGATAATGAAAAGGATAATAGCTAAATACGATCATTAGAATGTCAAAGATCATAAAAATACAAATTAAGACCACTGTTGTAATGAAAAGGATTATAGGTAAATGCGCTGATTATCGTTATATTAGGACAAAAATGAATTCTGGAAGAAAAGAAAAGAAATGCAACTCAATAAAAATGGAATAACTAAATACGATCATGATAATACCAAAGATCATATAAATACAAATTAAAGCCATTTTGATAATGAAAAGAATTATAGCTAAATACGTTGGTTATCGTTATATTAGCAAAAAAAGGGGAAAAAAATAATAATAAAAAAAAATGAAGCAAGAAAGGGGAAAGAAAAAAATACAACTATTAAACAGGATAAAAACATATACAATATACTGATACTGAAAAAAAAATTATCGTTAAATTCGAGCAAAACCGAATTTAGAGAAAAAAGGAGAGAGAAAAGAAATAGAACTACTAGGAACAGTCATAAAAATAACAAAGCTCACATAAATGATTATTAAAACCCTTCTGATAGTGAAAAGGACTATAGCTAAATATGCTGATTGTCGAGGAAAAAGGAATCATGGAAATACAAAAGAATTTAGAAATACAAATTGAAACCATGCTGTTAATGGAAAGGATTATAGCTAAATGCGTTCTGATAATGAAAAGGCTGATAGTTGAATACGCTGATTATCGTTAATCTAGAGGAACGCGGCATTCAGAGAAAAAAGGGGAGAAAAAAATACAACTACTTACGATCATGAAAAAAAAATCATAAAAATATCAGATAAAACCATTCCGATTATAGGATTCTAGATAAAAGATTATAGCTAAGTGCACTGATCATCATAATATTAGAGCAAATTGGGATTGAAAGAAGAAAAGGGGGAAAAATACAAATACTAAGACCGATCATAAAATACCAAAGATCATATAGATAAAGATTATAACAATTTTGATAATGAAAAAAAATAAAGTTATATTCGCTGATTATCGTTATATACGAGCAAAAAGGAAAAGAGAAAAGAGAAAGAGAGAAAGAAAGAAAATACTACTAAATACCATTAAAAAATGCCAAAGATCATAGATATTAACATTAGAAACATTTTGACATTGAAATTGATTATTGGTAAATGCGCTGAGTATCGTTATATTAGAGCAGAAAGGAATTGAGAAAAAAGGGGAAGCAAAAAAATATAACTACTAGATACGATCATAAAAATAAAAACCATTCTGATAATTAAAAGGATTATAGGCGTCTTTTGTAGAGT
>NW_028234432.1:30442031-30457031 GCF_977035675.1 Penaeus japonicus | reverse complement strand
ATATATATATATACATATATACATATATATATATATATATATATATACATAGATATATATACATATATATATATATATATTATATATATATATATATATAATATATATATATATATATATATATGTACTTTCTTTGTGCTGCCATAGTGGTGATTCCGCAGAGTTCTTATTCTGATAGAGCTGTATACTCCTTTTGTCTGATTATAATGAAGAAATATGTATTTTGTCGATTCTCTGCAATATATGCGCATATCTATTGAACTTTAATAGATTTTTTTAAGTTGTCTTAAGATTCACGGCATTATATTATTATATCAAATGATTAGAGTTAATATTCATATTTGTTTTATTAACTATAATATAATCAAAGGAACGAATTGAGACACCGTATATTTGGAGAGAAAAGTCTTCTGGGTATAGGATTATCTACAAATATTGCCTCCTGGGTATAGAATTATCTACAAATATGTAATTTGTATTGCTGTTGAAAATAAAACAACAATATACACACGATGTACTCCAGACAACGAATTTCAGGTTTGTTTTCAGGTTTGGATGGGCGGAGCTTAAACGATGACGTAAAAAGCGTAACGCGCTGCCGACAAACCCGAACGGCCTCCCAGAAGTTTTGAGACATAGAACGCGTTCCTGATTTCGTACTCTACAAAAGACGCCTATAGCTAAATGCGTGGATTATTGTTATCATAAAACAATAGGGAAATGAGATAAAAAAAGGGAAAATTTTAAAAATACAACTATTAAAAATGCAAATTAAAACCATTCTGATAATGCCCTGATTATCGTTATGTTAGAAGATAAAGGAATTGAGAAAAAAAGGGGGAAACATATAAAACTAAGAACTTTTATAAAAATACCGAAGAACTTTTATAAAAATACTTTTTATAGAAATACGAATTATAGCTAAACTGATAATGAAAAGTATCATAGCTAAATGCGCTGATTATTGAGAGAAAAAAGGAGAATGAAAAAAAATACTACTAAATGCGATCATAAAAAAACATAAGATCATAAAGATACAGATTAAAACCATTTTGATAATGAAAAGGATTATAGCTAAATCAAATGATTATCTTTTTTAAAGCAAAAAGTAATTGCGAGAAAAAAGGGAAAGAAAAATAACAGAACCACTAAATACATAGAAACACTAATTAAAATAATTATCATAATGAAAAGGACAATAGCTAAATGTACTTATTACCATTATATTAGAGAGAGAAAGAAAAAAGGAGTGATAAAAAAGGAAAATGAAAAAATACTAATACTTAAAACGATTCTGAAAATTGATAAGATCATACAAATATAAATAACAGCCATTCTGATAATGAAAAGTCTTGCCAAAGACGCTGATCACTGTGATATTAGAGCAAAAAAGAATTAAGAGAAAAAAAGAGAAAGAGATCATGCATGTTAAAACCATTCTCATAATGAAAAAGATTGTAGCTAATGATGCTGATTATCGTTATATTAGACCAAAAAGGAATTGGAAGAAAGAAAGGGGACAAAATGCAGCTACTGAGTACGACCCTAAAAAATACAAATTATAACTATTCTTATAATGAAAAGGATTATAGTTAAATGCGCTGAGTATCGTTATATTAGAGCATAAAGGAATTAAGAGAAAAAAGGGGAAAGAAAAAAAGAAAAAAGAACCATAAAAAATACCTAAGATGATTAAATTACATATTAGAACTTTTTTGATGATAAAAAGGATTATAGCTGAATACGCTGATTATCGTTATATTAGAGCAAAAATGAATTGAGATAAAAAGGGGAAAAGAAAAAAGATACAATCACAAAATACGATCCTAGAAATAAAGCTGATAGAAATACTAATTTGAACCATTCTGATAATCAACGCATTTAATTGTAATCCTTTTCATTATCAGAATAATTCTAATTGGTATTTTCAAGATCGTATTTATTACTTCCATTTTTTTAAATTTCCCCTTTCATCTCTCAATTCCTTTTTCTTTAATATAACGATAATCAGCGCAATTAATTTTAATCGTTTTCATCATCAGAATAGTTCTAATTTGTATTTTTTTATCATCTTTGGTATTTTCAGGATCGTATATATTACTTGCATTTTTTATTTTTTATTTCCCCTTTTTGCTCTCATTTTCTTTTTCCTCTAATATAACGTTAATCAGCGTATTTAGCCATGATCCTTTTCATTATCAGAATGGTTCTAATATGTATTTTAATAATCTTTAATATTTTTAGGATCATTGTTTTTTTTTGTTTGTTTTTTTTTCCTTTATTCTTTCAATTCCTTTTTCCTATGATATAACGATAATCAGCGCATTTTCTATTTCCCCTTTATTTTCATAATTCCATTTCGCTCTAATAAAACGAAAATCAGTGTATTTAACCATACTGCTTTTTGTCATCAGAACGGTTCTAATTTGTATTTTTATAATTTGGTATTTTTAAGCTCGTATTTAGTATTTCCCTTTTTTATCTCATTTCCTTTTTGCTCTAAGATAACGATGGTCAGCGCATTTAACTGTAATCCTTTTCATTATCAGAATAGTTCTAATTTGTATTTTTTTATTTTTCTTCTTTTTTTTAGGATCGTATTTATTACTTTTTTTTCTTTCTTTTCACTTTTTTCACTCAACACCTTTTTCCCTCTAATATAACGATAATCAGCGTATTTAGCTATAATCCTTTTCATGATCAGAATGGTTCTAATATGTATTTTAATCATCTCTGGTATTTTCAGGATCGTTGTTTTTCCCCTTTATTCTCTCAATTCTTTTTTTGCTCTAATATAACGATAATCAGCGCATTTAACTGTAATCCTTTTCATTATCAGAATAGTTTTTCTTTTATCATCTTTGGTATTTTTAGGATCGTATTTATTACTTGCCTTTTTTATTATTTCCCCTTTTTTTCTCTCAACTCCTTTTTGCTCTAATATAACGACAATCAGTGCATTTAGCTATAATCCTTTTCATTATCAGAATGGTTCTAATATCGTTGTTTTTTCCCCTTTTTTCTCTCAATTCCTTTTTGCTCTAATATAACTATAATCGGCGCATTTAACTGAAATCCTTTTCATTATCAGAATAGTTCTAGATTGTATTTTTTTATTATTATTATTATTATTATTATTATTATCATTGGTATTTCTAGGCTCGTATATAGTTGTTTCTTTCCCCTTTATTCTTATAATTCATTTTCACTCTAATAAAATGAAAATCAGTGTATTTGACCATTCTGCTTTTCGTCATCAGAATGGTTCTAATTTGTATTTTTATCATCTTTGGTATTTTTAGGCTTGTATTTAGTAATTGTGTTTTTTTTTTCAATTTTTTTCTTTTTGCTCTAATGTAACGATAATGTTTTATCATTTTGTAGCACTTTTTTCTCTTTATTCTCATATGTCCATTTCGCTCTCATATAACGAAAATCAGTGCATTTACCTAAACTTTTCTTTATCACAATGGTTCTTATTCGTATTTTTATCATCTTTGGTATTTTTAGGATTGTTTTTAGTAGTTGCATTTTTTCTTTCCTTTTTTTTTTCTTTCATTTAGTTTTTTTATCTGATATGACGATAATCAGCGCATTAACCTATAATCCTTTTAATTATCATAATAGTTCTAATTTGTATTTTTTCATCTATGGTATTTTTAGGATAGTATTTAGTAGTTGCATTTTTTTCCTTTCCCCTTTTTTTCTCTTAATTCCTCACTGCTCTAATATAACGAAAATTAGCCCGTTTAATCAAACTCGTTTTCATTATGAGAATGGTTCTAATTTGTTGTTTTTTTCATCTCTGGTATTTTTAGGATCGTATTTAATAGTTCTATTTTTTCCGCTTTTTTCTCTCAATTCTTTTTCTTCTCTAATATAACGATTATCCGCGTATTTAGCTATAATTCTTTTCTTTATCACAATGGTTCTAATTTGAATCATCTTTGATATTTTTCGGATCGTATTTAATTTTACTCCTTTTGAGTGTACTCCAAAAATGACAAAAAATTATAATTAAAACTGTTCTCATAATGAAAAGGATTATATCTCTTTGCTCCGATTATCGTTATATTAGAGTAAAAGGAATTGAGAGAAAAAAGGGGAAATAATAAAAAAAAATACGATCCTAAAAATACCAAAGACTTAAAAATACACATTAGAGACGTTTTGATAATGAAAAGGAGTATAATTAAATCCGTTGATTATCGTTATATAGGAGCACAAAGGAATTGAGAGAAAAAAACGGGAAAAAACACAACTAATGATTAAAATACAAAGTAGAACCATTCTGATAATGAAAATGATTATACATAAATTTCCTCATTATCGTTATATTAGAGCAAAAATGAATTGAAAGAAAAAAGGGGAAAGATAAAAAAAAATACAAAATATGATCCTAAAAATACCAAAGATGATTAAAATACAAATTACAACCATTCTGGTAATGAAAAGGAGTATAGTTAAATGCTAATTATCGTTACATTAGAGCAAAAAGGAATTGAAATAAAAAAGGGGAAATAAAAAAATACAACTACTATATACGATCCTATAAATACAAAAGATGATAGAAACATAAATTAAAACCGTTCTGTTAATGAAAAAGAGTATAGTTTAATGAGCTGATTATCGTCATTATATTAGAGTTAAAAGGAATTGAGAGAAAAAAGGGGAAAGAAAATAAATGCAAAGATGATAGAAATACAAATTAAAACCGTTCTGTTAATGAAAAAGAGTATATATAAATGAGCTGATTATCGTTGTTATATTAGAGTTAAAAGGAATTGAGAGAAAAAATGAGAAAGAAAATAAACAACTAATAAGTACGATCCTAAAAATACCAAAGATGATGATAAATACCAATTAGACTATTCTGATAATGAAAAGAATTACAGTTAAATGTGCTGGTTATCGCTGTACTAGAGCAAAAAGAAATTAAGAGAGAAAAAAAGTCCTAAAAATACCAAAGAAGATTAGAATACAAATTAGAACCATTCCGATAATGAAAAGGATTGCTAATTACGCTGATTATCAATATATTTGACCAAAAATTGATTGAGAGAAAAAAGGGAAAAAAGATGCAACTACTAAATACGATCCTAAAAATACCAAAGATGATAAACATACAAATTAGAACCATTCTTGTGATGAAAAGGACTATAGTTAAATGCGCTGATTATCGTTATATTAGAGCAAATAGTAATTGAGAGAAAATAGGGTAAAGAAAAAAAAATGCAGAATTCTATCCTAAAAATACCAAAGATTGTCGTGGTCGACCAAGCAGTCGTCCTTGATAACCCTAGAAAAGGTACACCTTACCTCAATTAAGACCAAAATTAGATGCAATGACTTGATGCTCTATCAGCCTGGAACGATATCAGGCCATTCCAGCATCCCCTGGCCTGAAAAGAATATACACATTAGTTGCAGTTGCCAGATGCCACCAGAATCGTTCGCTGTACTTCCATATGCTCTCCTGCGGCGTAAATTGCGTTGTTGCACCATATCGTACTTTTTTAAATGTTTATAAATGTTCTTTGGATGTGCTTTTATTTCACAAGCTACTATATTTATTTATCTGATGATGACACTGCAATACTTAATCCCTTGTATACAGAGCTATTACTGGATAAAGAAGGTCGGGTGGTAGTTTTTTTCAAGCAGTATATTCTTTGGACATCTAATCAGTTTTGTCTTTTTACTTAATTTTTCAATTTTAACAGATTTTACGCCTTTTTAGCGTATTTCATTCCCGACATTCTTTTGTATACATTCGGGTTTATTTTTATTTTACGTTAATTCTTTTACCTCTACGTTTTAAGAGTCCTTTTTATTTTTCACTGATTCCATTTAAGAACAGTATTTCATGTTTAGTCATTTTACGTGTTTATTTACTTTTACGTAGTATTTTAAGATAACTCGAAAGCTCTGTATATAAGAGCAGCCACGTGGGCTTCCAGCGGAGCCCGCTTCCAGCCTTTGTTCAACACGCTTGTCTTGTCAGAAAGCTCTGTTCTCTCTCTTCGAGTACCCTGGCTGATTTTTCCATCTCGTCCAGCAATCAGATAAGTTATTGGTCGTGTACAGTTGCATTAAAATTAACACCAATTATAACATAGACAAAGTGTCTTCTTTTTACTCTATTCGTAAGTGAATTCTACAGAAAACTACATATTGTGTTGTCATCTATGAGATTGCGTCAATTCGCCATATTATATTAGTCGAGCTGATAGTTTCCTATATTCGTTTATAACTGTTTGCCCCTATACGCAGTTAAGGTAGTGCAATTATCAAGTTAATCTATATTTATTATTTAGGAAATTGTCTATTACCATTCCTGTATTTACGCCTCCACATCTATTTTAGATTAACCTTATTGGGGCGATATCAAATCCGATTTCTAAGTTGATCCGTTTCGCTATTTTTTTTTTTTTTTTCTTCTTCTTCTTCTTCTTCTTCTTCTTCTTTCGCTGGTTAAGGTCCCTTTTGCTACTGTTCGTATACCATCGGATATCTCTATGTATAAATATATATGTTATATCTAAGAGTGAACGTTGTGGAGCTAAGGCCAACTATAAAGTTCATTCATTTTTACATGTATATGCCATTTGTTCTTTATTCGATGATTACGGTATTTCTGCACATAATAAATGAAATTACCTGTGGTGATTCTAAATCATATGTTTTAAATACCGAGTGAAGGACTATTATTTTAAAGTTTATATATTCATTTTAAATCATTTTAATTCCTTTTTCATTGTGGATACTTTGGCTGAATGATCAGACGAAATACTTTACCTTAAAACTGGAGAAAAATATTTATTTGAATACTGTATCTGAAACGAAGAGCGATCATTTTCAGCTTCCTATCTGAAGAGAATTATTCAATTATTCTAACCGAACAGAAAGATTAACTTGAATACTGTATCTGAAAAAGAAGAAAGATATTAACAATACTATCCTAATAATAAGATTCTACCCTGAAAATACTGGCTGGTATTGACTGAGCATACGGTAAAATAATTATCAAATGAAATTGATTGCACCAGTATATGTGAATGAGTAATGGATATACTCCTGACCTAATAATTTATCAATTAAGAAACGGTCACAGAAGAAATTTATGTACTTAGGTGGAAGCTGGTATCATTATTTTTAAAGTTTTGGATCACTACTTGAATTACTACTTACCCATGGTCGAAATCTACAGCTACCTGTTGATTACTCTGAAGGTTCGCACATATATAAATAATTAGCACACATCGAGTCGGTTTAATCACTGTCTCTTATTTGCTTACTTACACATTCGTTCAGTTATTCGTTTGTACATTCACATATCTCATACACCCATCACGCCCCCTCGGTTCGCACGCTACCAAACCACTTTCATACACGCATATTATACACACATACTGTAGTGACCTACATTTACATTAGTTACCCCAAAACTTGGTGCTGCCCCCTAGATTTCTATTTTGTCCCTCGCAAGGAGCGTTAAGTCGGGCGGGGTTACCTTTGTTTATTTTATGTAGCGTATCTTTTTTTTAAGTTCATTTTAAGAAGTTTTATTACCTTTATTCTCTTATTTCATATATACACGTTTTTGTTCCTTTTGTTTCGTTTTTATTACTTTTAAATGATTTTATTTCTTTACTTTTGCACTTTTAATGTTCGTATGGTATTTTATAGCTTTATTTGTTTAGTTTTTAACTTCGAGTTTGTAAGGTCCAGCTAATAAGGTTTTAGTAATTATTTTTTTTAAATAAAATTAAACCAGAGGCCATTGTTGACATCGTCGCCATATTCGCAAGAAAACGGCATACTCTTTTTACGTGCTAGCCTCTGGATTTGTACTGCAAGGCCCACCTTACCCTTGCTTGTTAAAGTTAAGTAGAGTGTGATTTTGGGTTACAAGGTAAAAGGGCGGAATTTATTTGAAGAACAATGCTTTGTGTTAATAGTAATTAAACTTGTTATGCTGGACCGTTTTTAGTGCTTATTTTTATTTCATTTTGGTATTGCTTATTTTATTGTTTTACTTTTGTGCTTTTTGTTCAGTTTTAGTATTACTCTTTTATGTTTAGTTGTTTTTATGTCAGTTCTGATTTCTGTTATTTTATGTTTTTGTTTGATCATTTTTATTTAATAAATGTAGACATTTTATTTTGCTTTTTTCGAACATAACCCCTTATAGCTATATTGGTTCTGCCAATTCATTTATTCATTCAAAGTATACCCGATGGGTATTAGTGAAACACTACAATACATCCACGCCCACACTCCTGTCTTTCCCTCACACTCTCTTGCACACGATTCTTACACACTCCCACACACATGACGTTCCCAGACGTAAATAACTAGATGATGGCAGCAAAGGCAGAGTGACGTGCCAAGCGGGCTAATTCAATGCAAATACTCATCATTAAACATCATATTATACTCACCTGGCACTGAGCCATTGCACTGTCATTCCGCACATCTGCACACTACATTTAGTGATAGGCAGGACGTTTATTTGGTATTCACGGTACTTCGCCTATTCGCTACAGGTATCGGGCGTCCCGCAACCCTACAAAGATGATAAAAAATACAAATTAGAACTATTCTGATAATGAAAAGGATTACGGTTAAATGCACTATTTTCGTTATATTAGAGCAAACAAGAATTGAGATAAAAAAGGTGAAAGCAAAAGCACGATCCTAAAAATACCGAACATGATTAAAATACAAATTAGAGCCATTCTGATAATGAAAAGGACTATAGGTAAATGCGCTGATTATCGTCATATTAGAGCAAAAAGGAATTGAGACAAAAAAGGGAAAAGAAAAAAAAATACCAAATACGATTCCTATAATCCTTTACTTTATCATAATTGTTATGTTTTTTTTTCTTTCTTTTTTTTCTTTCTTTTTTTTTCTTTGGTATTTTTACGATCGTTTTTAGAAGTTGTATTTTTTTCGTCCCTCCTTTTCTCTCAATTCCTTTTTTCTTTCATTTAACGATAATAACCTTATTTATCTATAACATTTTTATCATCAGAAAGATTTTTATTCTTTATGATCTTTTGTAGTTTTATGGTCATTCTTATTAGTTAGTATTTTCCGTTTTTTTCAATCAATTCCGTTTTGCTCTAACATAATGATGGTCAGTGTATTTAACTATAACCCTTCCCTTATTAGAATGGCTTTAATTTGTATTTCTATGATCGTATTTAATAGTATTTTTTCTTTCCCCTTTTATCTCTCAATTCATTTTTGCTCTAATATAACGATAGTCGGCGTATTTAGTTATGATCCTGTTTATTACAAATATGATTTTGATTTGTATTTTTACAATCTTTGGTATTTTTATCATCGTTATAAGTAGTTTTTCTATCAATTTCTACCAAAATCGGTTTTGCTCTAATATATCGATAATCAGGGCAGTAAGTTATAATACTTTTCATTATCAGAATGGTTCTTATTCGTATTTAAGTGATTTTTTGGTATTTTTAGTAGTAGTATTTTTTTTTTTTTTTCCCCCTTCTTTCTATCAATTCCCTTTTCCTCTAATATCTAACGATAACCAGCGAATTTAACTAAAATCCTTTACATTATCAAAATGGATTTCATTTGTATTTTATTTTAATTTTTTTATTTTTATCCGGTATTTTTTTTATTTTTTCTTTTTTTTTTACTTAATGATTGAATTTTTTTTCTCGCCTTTTTTCTCTTAATTCCGTTTTGATCTAATATAACGATGATCATCATGTTTAGCTATAATC
Source organism: Penaeus japonicus (assembly GCF_977035675.1). Taxonomy (NCBI): domain Eukaryota; kingdom Metazoa; phylum Arthropoda; class Malacostraca; order Decapoda; family Penaeidae; genus Penaeus; species Penaeus japonicus. The sequence goes on along the minus strand of NW_028234432.1, from coordinate 30,447,267 downwards.
CTTTTCATTATCAGAATGGTTCTAATTTGTATTTTCATCATTTTATATTTTTATGATCGTTCCTAGCTGTTGTGTTTCTTTTTATTTTTACTTTTTTCTTAATTCCTTTTTCTCTTATAAAACGACAATCAGCGCATTTCGATATATTCCGTTTCATTATCAGAATTGTTTCAATTTGCATTTTGAGATCTTTGGTATTTTAATGAGCGTATTTAGTTATATTTACATATAGTTCTTTTTAATGATCAGAATTGTTGTTGTTTTTTATGATCGTTCTTAGTTGTTTCCCTTTTTAGTGTCTATTCCTTTTTTAGTTCATATAACGAAAATCGAAGCATTTAGATATAATCCCTTTCATTTTTTCCCCTTTATTTCCCTTAATTCCTTTTTGTTCTTCTATACCGATAAATAGCTTATTCACCTATAATACTTTTCGTTTCCAAAACGGTTGGAATTTATTATTCTCCTGTTAGTTAGTAGTTGCATATTTTTTCGACCTTCTCCTCTCAATTCCTTTTTATATTCACTCATATAACGATAATCATGGTATTTATTATTCTCTGATTCTTTTCATTACCAGATTGGTTATGATTTGTATTTTTATGATTTTTGGTATTTATATCATCGTTCTTAGTACCTGTATTTTTTTTCCTTCCCCTTTTTTTCTCTCAATTTGTTTTTGATCTAATATAAGGGTAATTAGCGCATTTGGGTATAATAATTTTCATTTTGAGTGTGGTTTCAATTCCTTTTTGCTCTAATAAAACGATAATTAGCGTATTCCTTTTCATTATCAGAATGGTTCTCATCCGTATCTTTATGCTTTTGCATTTTTATGATCGTTCATAATAATTATATTTTTCCCTTTCCCCTATTTTCTCTCGATTCCTTTTCTTTCTATTATGTTGATAATTAGCGCATTTACCTATAATCCTTATTATTATCAGAATGGTTTATAATTTCAACTTTTATGATCTTTGGTGCTTTTATGATCGTATTTAATATTTTATTTTCCTTTAATTCCTTTTTGCTCTAATATAGCGTTAATGCTTTTCCTTATTAGAATGGTTCTAATTTGTGTTTTTATGATCTTTGGTATATTTTGATTGTTCTTAGTAGTGTTATTTGATTTTACTTTTTTTCATCAGATTGGTTTCAATTTATAGTTTTAGCATGCTTTTGTGTTTTTATGATCGTATAAAATAGTTTTTTTTTCTTTCTTTCCCCTTTTTCCTCTCAACTCTTTTTTGCTTTAATATAACGATAATCAGTTGTAAAACTTTTCATTATCAGAATTGTTCTAATCAGTTTTTTATATGGTCTTTGGTTTTTTTTTTCTTATTTTTCTTTGCCTTTTTTCTGCAAAATCCTTTTTTGCTCTAGTATACTGATGATAGTGCATTTAGCTATAATCCTTTTCATTATCACAATAGTTTTAGATTGTATTTTTATGATCTTTGGTATTTATATGATCGCATTTTCTAGTTCTATTATTTTCCTTTTCCTTTTTTTCTCTCAATTCAGATATGATTCTTTTGATTATGAGAATGGTTCTAATTTGCCTTTTTTATGATCCTTCATAGTATTTGTTTTTTCTTTCCCTTTTATACCTTAATTCCTTTTTACCCTAATATAACGATAATCAGCGTATTTTGCGATAATGCTTTTCATTATGAGAATGGTTTTAATTTGTATTTTTATGATCTTCGGTATTTTTATGATCATATATAGCAGTTGTATTTTTTTCCTTCCCCGTTTTTCTCTAAATTCTTTTTTGGTCTATTATAGCGATAATCAGAGTATTTAGCTATTTTTCTTTTTGCTCACATATAAAGCTAATAACCGTATTTATCTATAATCCTTTTTATTATCAGAAAAGTTCTTATATGTATTTTCATGAAATTTGGTAATTTTATGATCGTTCTTTGTAGTTTTTTTTCTTTCTTTCTTTCTTTCTTTCCCCCTTTTTCTTTAAATCCCTTTTTGCTCTAATAAAAATGGTTCTGATTTATATTTTTATGATCTTTAACATTTTTAGCAGTTGTGTTTTTTTGTTTCCTCTTTTTTCTCTTAATTATTGATCTAATATAACGATAATCAGCGCATTTTATTATAATCCTTTTTGTTATCAGAATAGTTTTAATTTGTACCTTTATGATCTTGATATTTTTATAATCGTATTTACTAGTATTTAGTTTACGTTCTCTTTTTTTCTCTCATTTCCTTTTTCCTGTAATAGAACGATAACCAGCGCATTTAACAGTAATATTTTTCATTATTAGTGGTTTTAATTTGTTTCTTTTTTGTCTTTGGTGTATTTATGATCGCATTTAGTTGGTGATTTTTTTCTATCCCCTTTTTTCTCTTAATTCCTTTTTTGCTCTAATATAGTGATAATCAGCATATTTAGCTTTTTGTCGTGAGAATGGTTCTAATTATTTTTTCTTTTCTTTTATAACCATTGGTATTATTATGATCGATTTGTATTTCTTATCTCTATTGCTTTTATAATAGGTCTTAGTAGTTTTATTGTTTTCTTTCTTCTTTTTTCTCTTAATTCCCTTTTGCTCTAAATAACGATAATCAGCCTATTTAGCTATAATTCTTTTCATAATAAGAATGGTTTTTTTTTTTTTGTTTTTTTTTGTGATCGTTTATAGCTATAATCCTTTTCATTAAAATGGTTCTTCTTATTTTTTTATGGGATCTTTGATACTTTTGTGATCGTTCTTAGTAGTTTTTTCCCCCTTTTTTTCTCTCTTTTTTCTATATGATACCGATAACCAGCGCTTATAGCTATATTCCTTTTCATTATCAGAATGGCTTTTGTTTGTAGTTTTATGATTATTGATATACCTAAAATCGTTCTTAGTAGTTTTTTATTCTTCCTACTTTTTTTTTCAATTCTGTTATAGCTATAATCAGCGCATTTAACTATGATCCTTTTTATCATCAGAATGGTTTTGAGTTGTCCTTTATGATCTTTTGTATTTTTTCATCTGTATTTTTTGCTGTGAATTCCTTTTTGCCCAGCTCATTTTCCTATATTTTTCATTATCAGAATGGTTCTAATATGTTGTTTTTATGATCTTTGGTATTCTAATGATCGTTCTTTGTAATTGTACATTTTTCGTTGTCCTTTTTTCCTCTCAATTCCTTTTTGCTCTAATATAACGGTAATCAGTGTATCAGCTTTAATTTGTATATTTATAATCTTTGTTATTCAATAATCGTATTTAGTAGATGTATTTTTCCCCTTTCTTCACTCATTTTTCCCTATAATATAACTATAATAACTATAATTCAAGTATAATGGGTTTTTTATTATTATCAGAATGGTTTTAATTTGTATTTTTATGATCTTTAGTATTCTTATGAGCGATTTTAGTAGTTGAATCTTTTTCCTTGCCCCTATTATCTGTTAATTCCTTTTTGAAGCATTTAGCGTTAATCTTTTTCATTATTAGAATTGTTTTATTTTGTATTTATAATTTTGTTTTTGTATTGTATTGTAATTTTTTGTATTTATATATTTTGGTATTTTCATAATCGTATTTTGTTGTTTTTTCTTTCCAATTGTTTTCTCTTAATTCCTTTTTTCTGTAGTATAACGATAATCAGCGCATCTTGCTATAATCATTGTTATTATCAGATTTTTTTTATAAGCTTTGGTATTTTTATGATCGTATTTAGTAGTTATATTTTTTTCTTCCTTTTTTCTCTCTAAATTCCTTTATGTTGTAATGCTACGATAATCAGCGTATTTAGCTATAATCCTTTTTACTAACAGAATGGTTGTAATTTTTATGTTTCTGGTCTTTAGTAATTTGATAATCTTTTCATTGTCAGAAGGGTTCTTATTTATGTTTTCATCCTACTGGGTATTTTAATCATCGTTCTTTTTTCTTTTTTCTTTTTTTTCTTTCCCTTATTTTGTCTAAATTAATATTCCCTCTAATATAACGATAATCAGCGCATTTATCTGAAAACCTCTTCATTATCATATAAGTTTTAATCTATATTTCTATTATTTTCGTTGTTTTTATGATAAAGGATAAGCCAGATATGCGGAGCAGATGCTACGCCGGGCTTGTATGCATTGAAGCGAGCCCGCCTGTGTCAGCGTGTGCTGACTCGTGAGAGAATGTGCCAACGAGTGTTGACTCGATCTGAGCTACGTCAGTAACCGCCAGGTGACAGTGGAAGCTCCCGAGCCTGGGCGGGACTCGATCTGCCGACCACGGGGATGTGAAGTCGACACGCTACCACTGAGCTAACCAAACGGCTGTTATGATCGTTCTTAATAGTTGTAATATTTTTTCTTTCCTTTTTCCTCTAAATTCCTTTTTGGTGTAAAATAACGATAATCAGCGCATTTAGCTTTAATTATTTTCATAATCAGAATGTTTTTTATTTATTTTTTATGATTTTTGGTATTTATGTATATAAATATATAGCTATAATCATTATCAAAATGTTTCAAATTTGTATTTGAGGTATTTTCATGATCGTTCTTATTAGCTTTATCTTTTTTTGTTACCCCTTTTTTCTCAATACTTTTTGTCTCAAATATAATGATTATCAGCATATTTAGGTATAATTCTTTCATTATCAGAATGGTTTTAATTCTTATTTTTCTGATCCTCTGTACTTTTATTTTTCTCTATTTTTTTTCTGCAGTATAACGATAATCAACGTATTTACCTATTATCATTTTCATTATCAGAAATGTTATAATTTGTAGTTTCATGATCTTTTGTATTTCTGTGGTCGTATCGTAGTTGTTCTTTTATTCTTCCCTCTATTTTCTCTCAATTCCTTTTTGCTCTAATATCACGATAATCAGTGCATTTATCTATATTCTTTTTCTTTATCAGAATGGTTCTGATTCGTATTTTCATGATCTTTGGTATTTTTATGATCGTGCATTATTTATTTCCCCTTTTTTCTCTCAATTCCCTTTTGCTCTATTAAAACGATAATTAGCGTACTTAGGTATAACTTTTTTCATTATCAGAATGGTTCTTATTTGTATTTTCTTTTTTATCTTTTGTATTTTTAGTTGTATTTTTTTTCTTTCCTTTTTTCTCTCATTTTTTTACTCTAACATAACGATAATGAACGCATTTTGTTATAATGCTTTTCATAATGCGATTGGTTTTAGTGTGTCTTTATGATCTTTGGTATTCTAATGATCTTTGTTTTTTGTGATCGTATTTAGTACTTATCGTTTTTT
>NW_028234432.1:30409531-30414531 GCF_977035675.1 Penaeus japonicus | reverse complement strand
TAATGTTATTTTCATATTTTCAAAATGTTTCAGGCAATTAGAAGAGGATGCCAATGGTGATATGGAGAGGAATGTAGAGCAGCATACGCAACAATTACAAACTCAGATCAACAGACTCAAGGCAATTTTACAGGTAATTTAGATCTCTTTCTCTTTTTTTCTCTCTCTTTTTATTTCTCTTTATCTTTATCTTTCTCTCATACTCACTCCCTCTTTCTCCATGACCACCTCTGTTTCTTTCTCTCTCTTTCTCTCTTCCTCCCTCACTCCCTCTCTTTCTCTCTCAGTTCAATTCAGACAGATTTGCGAAGATGTCGCTTCGCCCGGGCTATATGCACAAGGCGGCCCGGCCTCTGCCAGCTATGAGTGCTGACTCATCTTATCTAATCTTATCTGATCATCATCGCTGAATTCAATTCAGCTCAGTTCAGAGAGATTTTGCAAAGAGGTCGCTTCGCCCAGGTTGTGTGGATGGGGTAGCCCGGTCTCTATTGGCTATAAGTGCTGACTCATCTGATCATCATAACTGAACTTTTACCATGGCGATCGGATTGCCTGTAGGCACTCCAGTTGCCAGCGGGCAAGTGACAGGCATAGCCGTCTAACCAGCCCGGCGGCTGTCGTCTCTGGGCCCTGCCTGAGGAAGCGAGTGTGCTCGCATTCCATCAGGTAGTGCTCTAATTTGGCGTCCGGCGCGCCACAATGCTCACAGCGTCGCTCATCTTGCCCAATAGTGGGGATGATTTGCCACGCACAAGGGTAGCCTATTCTCAGTCTGTGCAGACTAACTTCAGTACACCTTGATATTCTAGGAGAGATTATCAGCGACTCATAGCCTGTGGCGTCTGAGTACCAGCTGGCTGAGAGGGAGGTTCTCGCTTCCTCTCTATGTCGCTGCAGGGCACCGACCTGCCCTGCAACCATCGTTTAACACCTTAGCAGTTCTCGGCTAGGATGCACCACAAGATCACTCAAGGGTTTCTTTCTGCCTTCCTCCGCTAACCTGTCAGCCACGTCATTCCCTTCAATACCAACATGGCTTGGGATCCAGTTGATGATGATGCGTCTTCCCTGATCCAGGATTCTCTGAGCAATGGTGAGAATCGAGGTTACCAGGTAAACGTTATCAAGGGGCGTGCTTTGTTGCAGGCTGTCAATGGCGGCCCTAGAGTCTGTGTGTATGACAACATGCCCGTCCGTCTGGGCTGCATGGGCCAGGGCTCCCATAATAGCTACTGCCTCTGCCTGGTGCGAGGAGGCATTGTCAGATACCCACATAGCTTTCTCTATGCCCCTTGCTGCAAATCCGGCGCCTGCAGTGCAGGTGATGGGGTCTACAGAACCATACGTGAAGTAGGTTTTACCATTCAGCGGCGTGATTGCTGTAATGTTCCTCTCCGCCTCAGCCTTCAATAGAGGCGGTGAGTACTGTGTTTTTCTTCTGATAGACTCATGACAGAAAACTCTATCAAGGATCGTGCCCACGGCGGGGCTGTGACATAGTCAGGGTGGGGAAGGTCCATGCCCTTAATCAGTAGTGTCTCTTTGAACTCAAAGCGTTTGAGCACTCTGGTTGTGTGAGACAGCCAGGTGTTGTTAGCAAAGAGCTCTTGGTTCTGTGCAAGTCGACGCTGCACTCTCTGTTTTATCTGCAAGTCCAGTGGGGACTGTAGGACATTGGCAAGGAACAGGGCCGCCATCTGATCAATCCGGGTGTCCAGGGGAAAGAGTTTGGCCTCCAAGAGGAGGTTAGTAACTTTAGCCCACCCAGGGGCACCCAGAATAATCCTGGCCTTTTCCTGAGTCCAGGCTTGACTGTGATCAGGGCGACGGAGGCGTAGTCCACAATGGGACAGACAGCGTGCACGTAGAAAGATCTTAGTACGCGGTGCCCAGCCCCTAAGCGCCGCCCAGACAGAGCTCTCATGACAGAGAGCCTTGCCTTGGTCTGGTCTAAGAGATGTTTGATCTCGGAGTGGAAGGTGAGGTTCTGATCGATCCATACCCCCAAGTATTGGTAGACGTGTACCCACTCAAACTCTAGACCTTGGACTCGCAGTCTTTGATCACAGACATCATGTTTCAGCACCATTGCCTTTGATTTGGCTGCTGAGATCTTAAGCCCGACTCTGCAGCATTCCTCAGATATTAGGTCCAGACAACACTGGGCCTTTCTGACTGGATTCACATTTCTTCTCCCAGCGGAGATAATTGCTAGATCATCTGCATATGAAATGATCGTGCACCCCGCTGGGAGTGGAATGTCGAGAATGTTTAACATGAGGATGTTGAACAGAGCCGGGCTAAGGACCCCTCCTTGAGGGGTGCCATTCTCCAGAGGCAAATGCCTGGAAAGGTGACCTTGGAACTTCACTCTGGCAGTTCTGTTCCGAAAGTAATCGCCAATCCAGGCAAGCAGTCTGCCTTTGATTCCCTTGTGGATCAGGATCTCCTGAATGGCGAGCGGGTTTGCCAGTTCAAAAGCTTTCTCCAGGTCAAGGAAGACAATAACAGCGCTGCTGTTGCTGACAGTGCTCAGTAAGGTGGCCATGTTGTGGGTAGTGCTCTTGCCCCTTGTGAACCCATGTAGGTGTTCATGTGGAGGTCCCAGCTTCCATTGGAGCCGATTCAGTACCATTATTATATCAGCCCTCTTCCAGCACTGTGGCAGTGAGGAAGTTTCCCAGGATTTGTTGATGAGATGCAAAAGTGCAAGCTTGCCTTCATGTCCTAGGTGGGAAATAATGGGGTGGGAGATCCCATTGCAACCCGGGGCTGACCAGGAACTGGTCTTGTATGTCCGCCGTAATTCCCTGAGAGAGAACATGACATCTGTATCATCAGGCTTGACCGCCTTTTCTCTGATGAGGGCATGCCTGCCTGGGAGCAGTTCTTGGCATGCCCTCAGCTCTGCTAGTAGACCGACGCTACTTGTTCTAGCAGAGAACTCGAGTGCCAGTCTCTCCGCCACCTACCACGGGTCATGGTGGATCTTTTCGTGGCCCGTCTGATACGGTTCCACAATTCTGAAAGGGAGGTTTGGTGGCCAAAGGACTCACACCACTCCAGCCACTTTTCCTGCTTTAACCTCTTAGCAGTTTCCTGAGCATCCCTGAGAGCCTCTCTCAGAAGAGCGTGGTTCTCGGGAGTTCTCAGTCTGCGAAAGTGTCTTCTGCACATATTGATTCTGTGGTTGACCTCCTTAATCTCATCATTGCAGTACCAGGCGTCCTTGAAACACCCAGACCACGGACGAGTTTTGGGGATGGTTTCTGAGGCTGCCTCGTCTATGGCATTTACTAGTCTGGCCTCAAGTATATCCACATTATCATTAAGTGAGGAGTCACTGGTTCTGAGGCACTTGGCCAGAGCCTCCTGGAAGGCTTTCCAGTTGGCTCTTTCTTGCTTCCATCGAGGATTGTGCTTGGGCATGGGTGCCGGGCCAGCATCCAAGATGGTGGTGACTATCCCATAATGATCGCTCGTGGCAGTGTTGTCCACAGACCAACTAATTCTCTCGACCAGGGCCGCCATGCCAACGTGCATAGGCTCCTGGCTGTTGAGAAGAGCAATCTCTGGGCATGACTCTAACACCTCGGCTATATGGCAGCCTGCCGCATCACGTCTCTGAGTGGGAGCCAGGATGGGGTGGTGGGCATTAAAGTCCCCCCCTATGAGAATTAGCTCATGTGCTGCAGCAGCACAGGCTTCACTGATGTCTAAGCCCCTACAGTTTGGCCTACTGTATATATTGTACAGCTTGAGAGGACCCCCGGCCAAATGGATCTCAACAGCAAGGGATTCGACACCTTCTCCACACTGCCCAGGATGGGCAATCAGGGAGCAGGGGATAGTCGACTTCACAAGGGTAATCAGGCCTCTGGTACCTTGCGTACTCGGTAGCACAAAGGGATGACATCCCGAGAAGCGTACAGATTCCCCTGTTAGCGTCTCTTGGAGCATGACAACATCAATGTTCCGAGATCGCATGATCGCATGGAGAAGGGCGGCCCTACGGGAGAAGCTGTTGATGTTCCACTGCAGTATGCTTAGGTTAGTGGCCATAGTGCTTGTCTGCGTTCACTAAGTCATTGACGTTGAGGTATTCGGTCTCTGTGTCCGATGCCCCAGTGTGGGTATCGTCAGACATTTCGGAGTCTGACAACTCCTTGGTGAGTTCCACACTGAGTGTGATTTCCTCACGTGACTCATCACTGTCGTCAGGACAGGTCGAGTAGGAAGGGCTGGGTCTCCTGGGAGGTGGAGCATTCCTGGTCGCCTTGGCCTTCCTTTTGGGTGGCCGTGGCTTCCTCACCCTTTGGGGTTTGGGCGCAGGCTCTGCCAGTGTGGTCTTGGCCGCAGGTTTGTCGGGGAGACAGGTCTCGCCCTGGGGGTTTGTGGGGAAGGAGTCTCGCCCTGAGTTGGAGTGGGAGTTGTGGCCTTGGGCCTCATGTCCTTTTCCTTCAGGGCAGCGACGGTCTGAGTCATTGCCGTCATGGTTACCTCGACTGCCTTCTCCGTCTCCTCGCTGGTCCTTCCCAATGCCGTCGCAACTGCTGTGACGACTGTCTTCAGCAGGAGCGTCAAGTCCTTCTCTGTGAACAGAGTCGGTCTCTCCGCTCTTGGGGTAGCCTTTGAGGTGTTCCTAGACCCCTTCCGGATCTGTTTCCGTCTTGGAACATCCACCAGCGCCGGAAACTCTTTTGTGTTGGAGGCGTCCAATGCTGATTTCGCTTTGGGCGGTGCTTCCTTCCTCTTAGGAGGGGGGGGAGCCCTTACCCCTTTGTTCTGCCCCCAGACATAAGTGCCTAGAGGGGCGGGAACAAAGTCTTGTCATTTTGCAACGATCTCTTGCCGCCGAAGAGCCTCTTCCTTTCTGACAGAACATCCGAGGCTCCAGGCGTGGTGTTTTTTATGGCAGTTTGGGCACTTGGCAGTGATGTCTTGCTTGCCATCTTTGTGTGCTTTGAGGCACACCTCTGTTCTGTGTGCCAGACTAC
>NW_028234432.1:30394531-30399531 GCF_977035675.1 Penaeus japonicus | reverse complement strand
CATCGCTTGATAAATCCCACTTTGCCATGACTGGTAAACGCGCTGGTAGTTGACAGCTGGTAAATGCCTTACCATCGTATGTTAGTGAATCCAGCCCCTGGAGAGTAGGTATAGTTTAGATACAGTGATGTTAGACATCTGGTTTTGTTGAATGACTTAAATTGAATAAATACATATAATTTAGGTAATTGGCAATGTATAATTTTATTTAATTGTAGTTGTCCAATTGTTTGTGTGGTTGACAGGTGGGAAAGCTGTATTTCTTGCCAGTTAAAGGAAAAATAGGTACCACTTTTAGACGAGACAATGTGAGGCAATATTGCGTTGGTATTTCAGCACAAAATGTATTGTTATGGTAGTTTTCGGGGATGGGTCAAAGTATGTTGTTGTCTGTAAATACAAATGTACATTATCATATATGAAACTATATATTTTTTGTAAGGTAATTACATACCAGTAGATTAGATGCTGTATTAGTTGAATATGTGTAATGTATTTCCATTTTTCTACTGTATAGTGATGTTTGACTTCACCAAATAATAAACACATTCCTAATCTCTTTTTTTATTATGCCTTTTCTTTTTGGCTCAAGATTGATAATAGGATATTCTACGTATTGCTCAGTATGAGTATCTTATTACTGGGCTTCTTGTCTGTTTTTACTGTTAATGGAAAATGATTTAAAATTGGCTAAATATATATATATTTATTTATTTATTATATTTATGGTATTTATGACTTGCTCAAAGAATTGCTAGTGTGATAAAAATATACTTTGAGCCTAAATTCATGGAGTTAATAATTTAGGCCCACTGCCACTCAAGGTTAGAATAGGACTCACTCTTTTACTTCCTCACTCACTCACCTACTAACTTACTCACTCACCCTCTCTCTATTAAGGTAAATAAAATGTCGAGCTGGCATGTCTAAGAATCTGGTAGCAGTCTTGGATATTGTTTTTAGTTATGTATTACGTAATGTAGTGTCTGTCTGAATCCTACTTAAAGAGCTGTACCACAGTAATAAACACAGCCTGTAATGAGCCATATTGGAGATACACAGTAATTTCTTTTTAAAATTCAAGTCTTGTTTATTTCAAGGCTGTCTTGAATACCAGAGAGAGTTGTGTATGATATGCGGCCTCCGGTTGTGGTGGATATATTTCATACAAACCACTGAAAAGTCCACCAGAATTAATTCAAGAATCCAAGGATTTTTAGTCGCCGAGATAACATTGCAGACAAGATCAATAAAAGAGTGTGGAAATAATACCTTGTCCTGTGAGAAAAAAATCTGAGTACATTTAAATGGAGATGCAGTTTTATTCGCATTAATGAATATATCTTTTGCCCAAAAAAGACCATTCAATGCACCATATTCATGGCACAGACGCCAATCAGAAAACAGATCCCATAAAAAAAAGACACAACGATACAACAAAGTAAAAACCATTTCCATCTCACATAAAAATCAAAGTAACTTAAATAAAAGGAAGAACAAAAAAATCAGCTAAAACTTGAAAAATACACAAACATCTCAATCACACTTCCTCCTGGTGGCACCCTGGAGGACAACCCTCTGGCAGAGATACCCGCAAGCCCATCGGATCAAGAAGTAGGCGAAGACAGCAAGCCCATGGAACAGCAGAAGGACATCGAGCATGAGATACTCAACCCAGGAGAGGTCCGTCGCGAGGGATCTCAAGCGAGGAGCTCCTTGGTGGCGGATCACGTACTCTGTCCAGAACACCGCTCGCTCCAAGGGTGACTGGGGCTGGTCCTTTAACGCCGACGAGACTGCCTGCACGTTAGCCTTGTACCTGCGGGAAGGGAGGGGGTGGGGAGTGGGGGGCATGTTAGATGAGTGAGGAGTTTTGAGTGTCGCTTTCTCTCTCTGCTCGTGGCAAAATCTCACTCACTCCTCACTCACTACTACACACACACTCACTCACACACACACACACTCTGTCTCTCTCTCTCTCTCCCCGCTCCCTGTCTCCCTCGCTGCCCTCTCCCTCTCCCCCTCTCACGCTCGCCTTGCTCACTCTCGCCCCGCTCCGCGCCCTCCCGCCCGCCCTCCGCCCCTCCCTCTCCCGTCTCCCTCCTCCCTCGCCCTCATCCCGCTCCTCTCTCGCTCTCTCTCGGTCTCTCGTCGCTCGCTTCTATCTCTCTCTCTGTCTCCGCTCTCGCTCTCTGTCTCTCCAGCTCCGCGCCCGCGCCCTTCCTCTCCTCGCTCGCTCTCGTGCTCTCGCTCGTCTCCCTCTCGCGTCTCGCGCGCTCGTCGCTCGCTATCGCTCTGTCCCGCTCTGCTCTCTCCCGCTCCCTGCGCCCTCTCCTCTCTCTCGCTCTTCTCTCGTCCTCTTCTTTCTCGCCTCTCTCTCCTCTCTTCCTCTCCTCTCCCTTTTCTCCCTCTCCCTCTCTCTCTCTCTCGCTCTCTCTCTCTCTCTCTCTCTCCCTCTCTCTCTCTCTCTCTCTTCTCTCTCTTCGCACTGCCCTCTTCCTCTCCCTATCTCTCTATTCTCTCCCTCTCCCTCCCTCGCTCTCTCTCTCTCTCTCTCCCTCTCTCTCTCTCTCTATCTCCCTCTCTCTCTCGTCTCCCTCTATCTCTCTCTCTTCCCTTTCTTCTCTCTCTCTCCCGCCGGTTCTCTCTTTCTCTCCCTATCTCTCTCTTCTCTCTCTCTCCCTCCCTCTCTCAACCACTTCCCCTCTCTCTCTCTCACCCCCCCCCTCTCTCTCTCTGCTCTCCCCCCCTCTCGCTCTTCGCTCCCCCTATCTCTCTCCCTCTCTCCCTCTCTCTCCTCTCTCCCCCTCTCTCTCTCTCTCTCTCTCTCTCTCCCTCTCTCCCTCTCTCTCTCTCTCCCTCGCTCCCTCTCTCTCTCTCCCCCCCTCTCTCTCTCTCCTCTCTCCTCCCCCTCTCTCCTCCCCCTCTCTCTCTCTCTCTCTCTCTCTCTCTCTCTCTCTCTCTCTCTCTCTCTTCCTTCTCTATCCCTCTCCCTCTCCCTCTCTCTCTCTCTCTCCCGCTCCCTCTCCCTCTCCCTCTCCCTCTCTCCCTCTCCCTCTCTCCCTCTCTCTCTCTCTCTCTCCTTCCCTCCCTCCCTCCCTCTCTCCCTCCCTCTCTCCATCCCTCTCTCCCTCCCTCTCTCCTCCCTTCTCCCTCCCTCTCTCTCGTCTCTCTCTTTCTCTTTTCTCTCTCTATTTCTCTTTCTCCCCTCTCTTCTTCTTCTCTCTCTCTTTCTCGTTCTTCTCTCTCTCTCTTCCTCCCTTCTCTCTCTTCTCCCTCTTTCTTTCTCCTCTCTCTCTCTTTCTCCTCTCTCTATCTTTGCTCCCTCTCTCTCTCTTTCTCCCTCTCTGTCTCTTTCTCCTTCTCTCTCCTCCTTATTCTTCTCTTTCTCCTCTCTCTCTCTTTCTCCCTCTCTCTCTCTCCTCTTCTCTCTCTCTCCCGCTTCTCTCTCTCTCTCTCTCCCACTCGCTCTCTCTCTCTCTCACTCCTCTTCTTTTCTCTCTCTTCTCTCTCTCTCTTCTCTCTCTCTCTCTCTCTCTCTCTCTCTCTCTCTCTCTCTCCGTCTCTCTCTCTTCTCTCTCTCTCTCTCTTCCCTCACTCTCTCTCTTCCCTCCTCTCTTCTCTCTCTCTCTCTCTCCCTCTCTTTCTCTCTCTCCCTTCTTTCTCTCTCTCCTCTTTTCTCTCTCTCCCTCTCTCTCTCCCTCTCTTTCTCTCTCTCCCTCTCTTTCTCTCTCTCCCTCTCTTTCTCTCTCTCCCTCTCCTTCTCCTTCCTCTTCCTCTTCCTCCTTTTCCTCTTCCTCTTCCTCCTTTTCCTCTTCCTCTTCCTCCTCTTCCTCCTCTCCCTCTCCCTCTTCCTCTCTTCCTTCCCCCTCCTTCTCCTATTTTCTCATGTTTATTTCCCCCTTCGACACCTTCTCTCACCTGCCCACTCTTACCCGCTATCCTTCCCTGCCCACTACCACGACTATCTCTCTCCCCTTTCTCTCACTCTCTCTCCCACCCTTTCTCCTCTCGCCACCTTCTCACCCTATCCCGCTCCCTCCCTCTCCTACCCCTTCATCACCCTCCCCCATCTCCTTCCGCCTCACCTTCACCTCGTTCTTTCCATCACCCTCTCCTCTCCCCCTCCATCACCCGCTCCTTTCGCCCTCCATCATCCCCCTCCATCACCCTCCCCAATCTCCTTCTCCCTTCATGTCGCACCCATCTCCCGTCGTCTATCCCCTCCATTCACTCCCCAATCTCATTCCTTCTCCTTTCCTCTCCCCGTACATCAACCTCCCTCCCCCCTCTCCCTCCTCTCCCCCCCTCTCCCTCCTCTCCCCCCCTCTCTCTAACCTTCCATCCGTGACGAGGCGAGTGACCGTCCGGACGATCAGCGGCACCGAGAGCTCGTCCCAGTCCAGCATGACGCCCAGTTCCTTCTCGTGGGCGGCGTGGGCGTTCCGGGGTTGGTCGGCGAATATGGGCAGGAGCAGCATGGGCGTGGCGTGGTATGTGGCCTCCTGGGTGCTCAACATGCCGCCGTGGGTCATAAACACTCGCACGTTGGGGTGAGCTGAGGAAGCGGGAGGGCGGTGAAGGCAGGGAGGCGGTGAGGGGGGAGAGGGAGGGGGAGGGAGAGGGGGGAAGGCGGGGAGGCAGTGAGGGGGGGAGGGTGGTGAAGGCTTGGAGGCGATGAGGGGGGTAGGGGGTAGGGGAGGAGTGGGTAAGGCGGGTCGGGATAACAAGCAGACAAGATCAATAAAAGAGTGTGGAAATAATACCTTGTCCTGTGAGAAAAAAATCTGAGTACATTTAAATGGAGATGCAGTTTTATTCGCATTAATGAATATATCTTTTGCCCAAAAAAGACCATTCAATGCACCATATTCATGGCACAGACGCCAATCACAAAACAGATCCCATACAAAAAAACCTCAAGCGATACAACAATTAAAAACCATTTCGCATCTCACATAAAAATCAAAGTAACTTAAATAAAAGGAAGAACAAAAAAA
>NW_028234432.1:30382031-30389531 GCF_977035675.1 Penaeus japonicus | reverse complement strand
GCCTAGGCTGAAGTACACGACTCCCGCTGACCCCGCTCCCTCTACCCACTCCGAGAGTTCCTGGAGGAGAGATTTAGTTTTAACCCAAGTTGTTGACCGTTAGAATTTCTGTAGTTGTAACGTTCTTGTCATTCTTCAGTTGCATTTATGTTTGGCGAAGGACATTTCTAAAGTATCTGTATAATACATCCAGGATGCCAAAGGTTTGAGGAAGTTAGTCACATTAATCGTCTGCAGAACGAAGCGCTTGATGCATCCAGATCACAACACTAAAAGGTAGCCATGCGACTGTAAGCTGACAGAGCCATTCCTCGTGCCAGCTGACCTGAGGCAAGGGGGATCCCGGGTGGCAGTGCATGGTGCCGATCTCCACCTGCGAGGGAAGGAGGGGCAAGACGTGGCTCATCGAGAAGTGGGAGTTGTACAGCACCAGACTCTGGTTCCTCTCGATCTCTCTCAGCGGCGGCACTTCCGGAAACAGCGCCGAGACCTGGTGCAAAAGGAAGGGATTAAATTCACCGCAATCAACTCTCAATCGTATTTCCTGTTACAAAATTCATTTGGTAAATTTTCCGAATAACGCCGCGTTACAAAATACCACAAAAGTGGTATCGATAGATTCCTCTCAACCTCTACTATTCATATATAGTGGAAATAATGCGCGCTTCCACCCCTGGACCCCACAATCTGGGTCCCGATAGTAGGAGAGGGCATGAAGTAGATCAGGGAGATTGCTGGGTAAAATATGAATTCCGGTCTTATTTCGTTTGCAAATTCTTAACCCAATTACCTATCTAACTTTGCCTAGTTTAGAAGTTAGCCCTAGCCAATGGGGGGCTTCGCCCCCCCTGGACCCCCTTCCCTTTTTGAGGCACTTCGTGCTACCTCGTGCTACTACCTACCTCACTTTGCCTAGTTTTGAAGTCAGCCTTTGCCAAGAGAGAGCTACGCCTCCCTGTGGACCTCCCCTATTCAGGGCACTTCGTGATACTTATGATGCGTAATTAGTTCTGTAGATGAAAATGCAGCGACCAGGAATAACCTTGACACTGCGCCATGATGACAGCAACTGAGTCTTTGTCTCATATATTCCTCAGGATAGGAAACTAGGACCGATAATGACGCGGCCACTCAATAGAGGGCACTCTATAATTATACTGTGAACAATAGGGAATATTGCTCCATTTATCGAGAGAACAGAACAGCGCATGCAGGTAATCCATTGAGGGCTTCCAGTCCACAGCTTGTCGCTAGCAGTATATACGTAAACACAGCCATGTTTGAATTTCAGGGCGAGGATGGTGGTTTTCGGGGTATTTTGCACACGGTATGTTGCACGAAGTGCCCTAAAAAGGGGGGGTCCGGGGGGGGACGAACCCCCCTTGGCTAGAGCTTAATTAAAAACTAGGCAAAGTTAGGTAGGTAATTGGGTTAAGATTTTGCAAATAAAATATGCCCCGAAGTAAGACGAGGTAGCACGAAGTGCCTTTAAAAAAGAGTCCCAGATTGTGGGGTCGAGAGGTGGAATCGCGCACTATATATTAACAGTAGATGGTGGGAGGAATCCATTGATACCATATTTATGGTATTTCGTAAAATTTTACCCTGTACTTTCCCTGATCTACTTTATGCCCTTCCCTACTATCGGGACCCAGATTGTGGGGTCCAGAGGTGGAATCGCGCATTATTTCTACTATATATGAATAGTAGAGGTTGAGAGGAATCCATCGATACCACTTTTATGGTATTTAGTGACGCGGCGTTATTCGGAAAATTTACCTTCATTTTTTTTAATGTGGAATCTCTGAAATGAACTGCATTATGCCACAAGTGTTGAATCATCTAGTGGTCGAGCAAAAGGAAATCCACTCCAATCCTCCCTCCAGTATATTTCAATAATTCCCCAAGCTTCGAAAGTCCAATGAACAAAACTTGACATGCAAGGGAACCCCCACCTCCTGTTGAACACTGGGCAATATGACGTGATGACGCATGACTCCGCTGAGAACATGCACGGCCAAGTTGAGGACGCGCTGGAGAAAGCCGAGAGGTTGACGGAATTCAATCGGAATTGCAGACACGTAGGCTGGGTTGAGCACGTTGCCCAGCAGGGAGCTCTGCGTGTGGTCTATGCCAGACGCAGACAGGGATATGAAGGGCAGGTTTAGCGCGAAAGGATACACCATCTGCAGGGGAGGAAAGAGAAGGAAGCCTCGTCGATATCAACAAAAATAATGAGGGTGATAATAATAGTAGCAACAACAATAATGATAATGAGGATAGTCGTAGTCATAGCTGTTGTTGCAGTCCCAGTCGTAATCGTAATCGTAGTTGTAATTGTAGTCGTAGTAACAGTAGTAATTATCACAATACAACAACAACATTAACAATACAGGGGACATAGAGAGAGAGGGGGGGGAGGCAGAAGCATAGACGGAGACGGAGACAGAAACAGAACCAGAACCAGAGAGAGACAGACAGACAGACAGATAGATAGATAAATAGGCAGATAAATACACATACATAAATATAAATATATATATAATATATTTAACAGATACATAGATGAGCGGACTTCATCACAAACCAAGAGCAAAGAGCAAAGGAGAGCCACACGACGATAAAAACCTGATTGAAGTAGTTATCAATGATGACCACATCGAAGGTCGTCCTCCTGCGGTAGAGATCCCGCACGGCAGGGACTTGGTAGAGGTCCCTCGTCATGGCCGGAAGACCCTCCCGAAGGAGACGGTAAACTTCCCAGGGGCGTTCTCGTGTGGTGAACAGCTGGAATTTCTCTTCCTTGAAGTGGTCGAGGCCGTGGTACACCTCGCGGATGCTCGGGTGTTCGGATACGGGCTCGTGGTTCACCAAGAGTTCGACCTGAAATCGAGGGTTGTGCTCTGGTTCAGTAGTGGTTCTGCATTGGTGGTTCGTGGGGATTTGTATTGGATTGGTGATTGCTTTTTTTTTTATAGGTCGATTATTCAGGACGGAAAAAAAGTGTATGAATGAATAGCTTTTCATTTGACTATATTATTCGTGAGGAAGAAATAGATGTTTGTTATATATAAATTTCACGACAAAATGATAGATAATTCCAGAAAAATATTAGGTTGGTAAGAAATAATAGTTTAGACCAAAATCTAATCTAGATATTATTTCACATAATTTTCCCGAAATTCTGCTTCATAAGAAATACATTTGCAGTCAAAATACTCGTTATATGTACATCACCTAACCTTTCTTAAATGATAAAATAGTCTATAAATTTTCTTCTTTTTTAGGGAAATTGAGAATCAGCACTCAAGTTGTTGGTGATGTATTTGCTGTATTTGTATTTTGGTTTATTTGTATCTAGCGAAGTCTCCCGTACGGGAATTTAAAAGAACGTTAACGTGTGATTGGGTTGATGTAACAAGACATAGTAAAGAAAACCTCTTGATTTTTTTTTTCTTTTTTGTGGGAATTGGATAATGATAGTCAACAAGAAAGGAAAGGCATATTGTAAGATGTAAATAGCGTATGATATTATTTTGAAACTGTTCAAGTAAAGAAAATGGGAGATCGTATTTTCTTATCAGTTAGCAAGTAAAAAAAGAAAACAAAAAAATTATATATATATATATATATATATATATATATATATATATATATATATCTTTTTGGATGCGTTCTAAATTTTGTTTACTGAATTTCTATAGAATAACATCTGTTATGCTATAGGCCTATTACTTCAACTGCCCTACCGGATGGATGTCAACTAAGACTTCAGCGAGACATCCGCTGTTTCCTCTCTGTGTTAGAGTTGACTTCTTTTTTGTGACTTTCTTTTGCCTTTGATTTTGATTTTGCTGAGTTGGTGAGCCTTTTGATAATGGTGTTATTTAAGATGGTGGATAGTGTTATTAATGATTATAACAGTAATGATAATAATGATAATGATGATAATGATAATATAGATATAATAATAATAATAGTGATGACGATGATAAAAAATAATGATAATAATAATGGTAACGATGACAACATCAGCAACAATAATGATATTGATATTGGAAAATAATGATGATAGATATAGCGATAATGGCGATATTGGTAATACTACTAATAATAACGACTGCTAACCATCATCATTATTATCATCCTTTTAGTTATGTTAACAACAACGATCTTAACTGTATTGCTAAACGTAATAGGAATACGTATAATCGTGACCATAACAATGAAAATAATAATAGGAATGACATAATTTTAATAATGATATCGCTTATTATTGTGATCTTCACAATAACCATGTTGATAAAGGCAATGATAGTAATTACTAAGGCAATAAGATTTTGATTATAATAATCATAATCATAACAATAAATAAATAAAAAGATAATTACAACTAATGATAAAATTAAGGATGCTGGTAATGATTATGATAACTCATAACGGAACAACATTGATAATGATAATGACAATAGTAATAACAATGATAGTAGTAATCGTAATAATGATGATGAGGATAATTATAATGACGATGATTATAATGATACTGATAATGATAATAGTAATAATGATAACACAACAACAATATTAATAAAAACAGCAACAAAAGCGAAACAAAGATAGAAATACCAATCATAATGATAATATTACTATGAGTCATAATGATAGTGCTGACAACAATGATAATAATGCGAATGGTAATATAGTCAAAAGTAATAGCATATTAGTGTTCATGTTATGATAATCCCACTGTAAATAATATCAATGATAATGATATGACAATAAAAATATATGAAGAACAGAAACCTTTACTACTGAAGATGAACTACAAGCACTATTGACCTAACCTTGTGACCTCGATCTGCCAGTGACCTCGCCAGGGTCAAGAAGATATTCCGATGGCTACGGGACGACAGAGGAAGCAGCATCAGGATGTTGTAAGATGCCCTCGGAGGCTCGAGATTCACAGGCATTGCTCGAGAAGCAGAGCAACAGGGCATCGCTACCGTCAGAAGCAAAATCGGAAGCAAGATCTTCGACTTTGCCATCTTCCTCTCCTTTCTCTTCCTAGTGGAGAAGCGACGAAGCGGTGAAGCGATGAAGAGTCTGAATGAAGTTCAGGAGGGAAAGGGTTAAAGGTTAGAGGAGAACGGGGTTTAAGGTCACGGAGAAAAGATTATATGTCATGAAGGAATATAGTCTGGAGCTCAGGAAACAAAACAGTCAGAGCTCACGAAGAGAGGGTTCAAAGGTCACGAAACGAAGAGAGGATCCAAAGGTCACGAAACGAAGAGAGAAGAGAGGCTTCAAAGGTCACGAAACGAAGAGAGGCTCCAAAGGTCACGAAACGAAGAGAGGCTCCAAAGGTCACGAAACGAAGGCCCCAAAGATCACGAAACGAAGAGAGGCTCCAAAGGTCACGAAACGAAGGCCCCCAAAATCACGAAACGAAGAGAGGCTCCAAAGGTCACGAAACGAAGGCCCCAAAGATCACGAAACGAAGAAAGGCTCCAAAGGTCACGAAACGAAGGCCCCCAAAATCACGAAACGAAGAGAGGCTCCAAAGGTCACGAAACGAAGGCCCCAAAAATCACGAAACGAAGGCCCCCAAAATCACGAAACGAAGAGAGGCTCCAAAGGTCACGAAACGAAGGCCCCAAAGATCACGAAACGAAGGCCCCCAAAATCACGAAACGGAGAGAGGCTACAAATATCACATAACGAAGAGAGGCTTCAAAGGTCACGAAACGAAGGCCCCCAAAATCACGAAACGAAGAGAGGCTCCAAAAGTCACGAAACGAAGAGAGGCTCCAAAGGTCACGAAACGAAGAGAGGCTCCAAAGATCACATAACGAAGAGAGGCTTCAAAGGTCACGAAACGAAGAGAGGCTCCAAAGGTCACGAAACGAAGAGAGGCTCCAAAGGTCACGAAACGAAGAGAGGCTCCAAAGATCACGAAACGAAGGCTCCAAAGATCACGAAACGAAGGCTCCAAAGATCACGAAACGAAGAGAGGCTCCAAAGATCACATAACGAAGAGAGGCTTCAAAGGTCACGAAACGAAGAGAGGCTCCAAAGGTCACGAAACGAAGAGAGGCTCCAAAGGTCACGAAACGAAGGCCCCACAGATCACGAAACGAAGAGAGGCTCCAAAGGTCACGAAACGAAGGCTCCAAAGATCACAAAACGAAGAGAGGCTCCAAAGGTCACGAAACGAAGAGAGGCTCCAAAGGTCACGAAATGAAGAGAGGCTCCAAAGGTCACGGAACGAAGAGAGGGTCCAAAGGTCACGAAAAGAAAGCACCGAAGATCACGAAACGAGAAGGCGCGTCACAAGTCAACAGGTAAGCGTCGAAAGAGTGTCACAGTAACTGATAGTATAAGCGCGCGTGATGTCACCTGTGTATCACATCCGGCGCGTGGAATCCCCCTACACCCTATCCCCTACCCCTCCTTCTCATCACCTGTGGAGAAAACATTAACTCGTTAAAAAAAATACAAAATAACATTTTAAAAATGCTTTGCGTCATTTAAAAGTTTATGATGAAACAAAAGACTATCGGAAGGCAAATGTGTTGTTCCGTGTAGACGTGGTGGATGAGTTACCAACAGCATAAAACCCTCAAATCTATCGAAGATTTAGTCTAGTTACAAAAAAAAAGTTTTATTATTAGACGATTTTAGTTTATTGTTAAATCTATAGCTGCATTATGATTCGTAGAGTTAGAGGACTCATACAAAGTCAAGTCAAAGATCAAAGGCCATAGAGAACGAAGAGGGTGACACCGGAGATCAGAAACATTCTTCATGTTGCATTATCTACGGGGGATTTCCCAGCCGTGTTCCCTTGCGTCTCATGGACGGAGGATCTTTCTCACACACACGCACACACAAACATACACACACACAGACAGACACACACACACACACACACACACACACACATATATATATATATATATATATATATATATATATAGAGAGAGAGAGAGAGAGAGAGAGAGAGAGAGAGAGAGAGAGAGAGAGAGAGAGAGAGAGAGAGAGAGAGAGAGAGAGAGAGAGATTGATTTTGATTTTGATATGTTTATTCATACTATATACATTGTATACACATGAATAGGCATAGGAACTATGCCTAAATGATTTGTACAGTTCATATTAGATTCTGAGACATACATTGTTGGTAAAACAGATATTACTGTGACCCTGTCAATCAATAAGCTAGGGCAAAGCTATACATAAGACATAGTAGTGCATGTATATCACTCTAGAGAGGCCTTGCAATTTTATCTATTACAGGCAAAGTCTTTGTGTTTACGTAATATATCTGATAAAATGCCGTCCTCTATAAAGGATGTTGCAATACTGTACAATGTTTTACGTTCAATCCTTTCACGAAATTCTTCAATTAGAGGACATATCATTACATAGTGGTCAAGGGTGTGTGAATAGGGCTGACTGCACAACTTGCATTCAGTTCCCCCAGCATTATTTGAAACACTA
>NW_028234432.1:30369531-30374531 GCF_977035675.1 Penaeus japonicus | reverse complement strand
GCCAAAGCTCCTACGTCATGTATGTCATGACACCCGTACGCAATGGGTTAATGATGATAATAGTAAAAGAATAAAAACCTTATCCTTTCAAGGAATGGGATAAATAGGTTTAGTAATACAGGACTGTAGTTGATAGTGCATGTTCCCAACATTGTTGAGCTATTTATATATTAGTAAAGTTATTATATATGATATATCAGTAATTTCCCAAATGAAAGGATGCCATGGTCAAGTGATGTAGTATATTACAGTGTATGTTTGATTGTATAAATGTGAGCTACTATCCTTATTTGTTAAATGTACTAGAATAATGGTTATTTATCAAGAAATGAAACTCTTGTAATTAAGCCATTACATAAGGGTGTCTTGACATATATAACAACCATGGTTAAGCCTAAAAGAGAGTGTTATTGCATATATGACACACCATAGGAAACTGGTTACAGTTGTAGGATTTTATGACTGCCACAGCACAGTTTCATAGCTACAGCATACGAAAGTCTGCTTAAATCCTTGTTTTGTTATGGTTTTAATTTCTAGCTGGTGTGATTGCACCAGAAATGTCCCATCTTGATGACCAGTTAGGTTAGGTAATGAGTTAACAGTTAGAAATATCCTCGAGTAATGGTCCCAGTCAGTTTCTGATACAAACTAAAGGGTCTAAGAATCACACCAAGACACACTTCTCCAGAGGACTGTGGTTGACAAGACTGATTCATTAGGTTCATGCTCTATCACTAAAAGTTCTATTAAACACTGCAAAATAAATGAAGGAAAGGTGTATATCCTTGATCTAACATAATCTGTTGTTTTGTACTTTATAGAGGACGGACGAGAGGAGGAGCCGCGGGTCCTGGGCTTGGCCATGATTCCTGGACGACACATTATTTCCATCTGCATAGACGAAGCTTCTCAACCCCCTCAGCCACCAAGTAGTATGTACACCTAGCATAACATTCACTGCTGTGGAAGGTTGGCTGGCTAAAGGATTTGCACAAAGAGAATTGGGAGCAGGAAAAGAGCATTCATAAACATCGCATTATTAACATGTAGTCAGACAGAGAGGACTGAAGTTTCTTGTAATTCAGCAAGAGTTGTCGGTGGTCTTTGTGATTGCAATTTGATGTTGATGTTGAGTCAGATGGAGAAGGAGTGAAGTTTCTGCAGCCATTGCGTACGTAATTTGATATTAGTTGGAGAGATGTTAGGAAAGTGTGCTCATACTTTGAGGCACTGTTATCTTTTGTGGTTTGAAAATTGCAATTTGTGGATTTATCACAGTAGCACATCATTGTTTTGCATTGATATTGCAAGCAGGGGTACTAGTCATTACTACAATGACTTATATAGAAAGAACAAAAGTTTTCCTGTATTTGTAAGATTTGTGACCAGGAATATATATGTCCATTGATACTTTTGAAAGAAAAGTTTTCTGTGTGTATAGCTATACATGAGACAATATTGTTATACTTATAAGGTTAAGCTGAAATCACTGAAGGGATATATTCTTACAGATGTAGATCCTGTAACTTTTTTGAGAAAATGTAAGTTTTTATGATCTAATAAATCAGTCTAAGAATAAAGTTGTTACAATATTTATTACAAACATGCAAATAAAATTTTATATTTAGATCCTATAAGTATGTTATGATGATATGAATCTTGATTCTATACTGTCTTATGTATTGACAATGCTAATGACCATGTATCTACTTAACCTATTGTGGACAGGGCACCTAATGACGTGATTGACCATTAGGATGGGTGGTGCAGGACGCTGGCAGCACAGGCTAAAAATTAGAAGGACGGGGAAAGTGTTATCTCTATCCTCTGGGTACCGCAGACTAGCCTAAACAATATTTTTTTCATAAATCCATCACAAAATGCAGGTTTAGGCTTACTTTGGAACTCTGTAGCTCTGAAGCTCGCACCTGTTGAGGAAAAAATACACACGTTTTTCTCACCTTTGAATAATGTAAGTTGAAACATAGGTGCTTCGTAGATAATCAGACCAAAGTATATAATATAATAGATATTGGCAGATATATATATATATATATATATATATATATATATATATATATATATATATATATATATTATATATATATATATATATATTATATATATATATATAATATATATATATATATATATATATATATATATATATATATATATATATATATATATATAATATTACTATATATATATATAAATATATATATATATATATATATAATATATATATATATATATATATATATATATATATATATACATATATACATACATACACACATTTGCAGCAACCTGACCTTTATTCATAACTACATGATAGTAATGCCAATATGAGGGAATGAACATTAGAGTAATTTTAGTCTGCTTTTTAAAAAGCAAGTGTTACATTTGGAGTCTTAAGTAAATATGTCACATTCAAGATTCAATATATATGTCAAGTAAATGCTGTAAATACACAACATAAAGTTAGATAAAGGAACAGCAGGTTTAATAGGGCATTGTAGTCAGGACCACAGAGTGTGACTCAAAATGTAAGTCCAAAAAGAGCAAAAGCGCATTCAAGGATTGGGGTATTATAACTAAAACTGCAGTTGATCTGTGTTTTATTATGATATTCCTTGAACTCAAATGTGAATTCAGTCCAGCAAGCCCTTTTATAAGAACTGATGTCCCAAAACTATCATTCTGTCTGTGAACCACCTTCATTGTGAATTATGGAACTTTGTGACACTTAACGTTCCCCCTTCTATCATTTCCACCCACTGGATGATATATAACCCTGGTAGATCTTTCTTGTATTTCCCTGTATACTGCAATCCATGTAGACTTTTGTGATTACGATGAAAATGAAAGTCATTCCTAGCTAGGATTCTGACATTATGCTTTCTGTGTGCGTATATTTATGATGCAGGATTTGACTGTGTCTGTGCGTTATTCTGCCTTTTCAAGATGATGCCTTTTCCCATGTCAAAGTAACCTTACATTTGATGTCAGGGATAGTCTTTTCATTTTGTTCTAAAAAAAAAAATCAAATTCTTCCACTTTACATATATAAGAATCATATATATGTAAAATAGTTCTTTTTAAGAAAATGAATAAGTTAACTTATTTCTAGACAAGGTATAAATCCAAGCTAAGAATATTGAAATACACACACAAATATGTTTCACCATGCAATGCATTGCAATATGTTGACAATGTATGCATTTCCATAATGTGCAATCAGTACATTGGCAGATCATATCAAGTTGTATATGAAGAAGTAAAATACTTTTAAAATATAGAAAGGCAATGACTAATATGCTATTCCCTCCTTGGCCTTATATCACCTAAATACATGGGAACATTTTCCTAATATTTTCCTAATATTGGATAGAACCCTTCACAATAAAGTAATTAGATTATCTCTTCACAAGTATCTTGCCAGTCTAGATTCATGCAATACTATTCTAATAGAATGTGCTTACATGATGCTAAAGAATATGCATTTGCATTTATATAGTAAATTATACATGAGCAGTAAACAAGAAAGTGTACAATTTAAGTGTGCTAAGCAGTGCTTGTATATGGCAGTACATTGTTATCTCCTAGTTTGAAAAGTGTATGTAATTACTGATCTTTCTTGTTTTTTCAGAGATTATACAAAAAGTCTATTATAGATTGTGTTAAGAATTGTCTGTGGCATGGGATCAAATTTATTATATTCTTCGAGGAAAATTGGTCTATTTGGAGATATATTTTCTGTTAAAATGTTGTAGTAAGTGTGTATCTTGGGTGGTGGTAAGTGTTCTCGTAAGTGCTTTGAAGTTTCCACACTAGTGGGACTGGGTGAAAGTCAGCATTACTTTCCTTGTAAGGGAAACTTTTCAGATATATGATCAGCTCTATGCAGACACATTTACAGTTTGGTTTAGTACAAGGACCCCAATCAAATTTACGATCTGGACATACTATTGATTAGAATAATAAATAATTACAAGATGGTACTGACAAAATATTCTTCTAAAATCCTGATCAGTACAGATTATAGTTCTAACCACATAACTGGACAATAGCCAGACACATTTACAGTTTGGTCTAGTACAAGGACCCCAATCAAATTTACGATCTGGATATACTATTGATTAGAATAATAAATAATTACAAGATGGTACTGACAAAATATTCTAAAATCCTGATCAGTACAGATTATAGTTCTAACCACATAATTGGACAATAGCCAGACACATTTACAGTTTGGTTTAGTACAAGGACCCCAATCAAATTTACGATCTGGACATACTATTGATTAGAATAATAAATAATTACAAGATGGTACTGACAAAATATCCTTCTAAAATCCTGATCAGTACAGATCACAGTTCTAACCACATAACTGGACAATAGCCAGTATCCCTCAGTACCATAGATATAAAAGATCCTCCCAGCATGGTATCCTAACGGCAAATGCAACATATAGTTACATAGATAAAAAGTCCATGTTTGTCCCTCACCAAACATTCCCCATCTTTGCAATCTGTTGAACATATTTCAGAGACATCATTCAAGTACATTTAAATCTACAAGGTCGACCGATCCACCACATACATATGCAGTGTATCCACGTTTATTTATTTATGCCTTCAATTACAATAATTTGTTGGTGGGCCTGTTTCATTTTTATTATTGTCATCTATCCTTCTCTTCTTTTCATGTAACTCCTATGTGTTAAAAAGTAGGCTATGTGTATACATATAATATTCCCAGCATTTAATGTTTGTCCTATAATGTGTTGCTCTGTATTATTTTTGTTAAATAGAACCCACCAGTGTAGCACGCAGTGTTTCCATAAACCTCCAGAAAGGTGTAATACTGAACTCGAGTGCTATCTAGCAAAGATACATTATTATTATGTGATAAGGGGAAGTAGGACATAAGGATTAATTGAAGTTATATAATAGAATATAAGAAAATACTTAGTGGCCAGAAGTTAAGTCTTT
>NW_028234432.1:30354531-30359531 GCF_977035675.1 Penaeus japonicus | reverse complement strand
TAGGGAAATCCCCCGAAGACTTTCAGGATCCTCAGGTATACGAGCAGCAACTTGTGGGATTTGACCTTCATGTTCAGTCCGGCTGACGGAACACTGTCGCTTTCTTTTAGAGAATGTGGTCGCTTTTTTTTCTTCTTCTTCTTCTTTCTTTTCGTGTTTTAATACTCGACGATATGATACCGTGTACTAAGAGAAGGACCGATAGCGGGGGCGCAGAAGGCGAATCCTCAGGTATTGCGGCTTGGCCAGTCGATACGGAGAGCTAACCAGGCCCCGGGGATGCGCAGCCGTGGTGCCTGGATGTCTGTCTGTGTAATCACCGTCTATAAAGAGTATTTCCCGATCGTTATCTTGTCTTCGCTAATGGTACTCCAATTTCCTTTTTTTCTTCTTCTTCTTTCCTTTCTTAATGGTAATTACTTTTATTCCCTATTCTTTCTCCTTTCCACAAAAAAGGGACGGGATAACAAACTGATTGAGACTGCCTTGGCGGCTGACAGACAGCCCAAGGAGAAGACACTGTAACTGCTGTCTATTCTGTCTGTCAGACGCCTACCCTCTCGCAGAAGATAAACGCTAACGCCGAGCCGGTGCTTCCTCACGTCACTTGGACTGGAGAGCTAAAGAAGCCTGACACATACACACATATATATAAACAAACCCCCCCATACACACAAAACACAGTCTTACACACACATACACATACGTACACAACACACTCCAAAACATCTACACACACGCGCAACACATGCACACAAATCTACACATACACACGCAGCACACACATACACACACACACACACAGCACACATACAACACACACACACACGCACACACACATTTACACATACACGCGCGCGCGCGCACAACCCTCCCCGTACACGCGCAGCACACACACACACATACACGCACACATAACACACACACACAACATATGCACATTCTCCCTCCCCCAGCCTCCCACACACACGCACACACACACGCGCGCGCACAACCCTCCCCCACACCACAACACACACATACACATATAAAACACACACACACACGCACAACCCTCCCCCCACATACACACTCATACACACAACATACACACACAAGCAACCCCCCCCCACACACACACAACACGCTCATACAAGCATCCCCCCCCCCACACACACACGCACACACACATACGCGCGCGCGCACACATCCCTCACCCCACACCATAACATACACATACACACGCATACACAAACATATAACACACACACACAACACGCACATACATACACATAAGACACACGCACATAACATATGCACATACCCCCCCCCACCCTCCCACACAAACGCACATACACACACACGCACAACCCTCCCCCCACACCACGGCACACACATACACACAAAACACACACACACGCACACCCCCCCCCCCTACCAACATACACACTCATACACACAACATACCCACACAAGCAACCCCCCCCCCCCACACACACACACAACACGCTCATACAAGCATCCCCCACACACACAACACACACACACGCGCGCGTGCGCGCGCACACCCCCCCCCCCCCACACACACACCACAACACACACATACACACACACATAACACACACACAACACGCACACACACACACATAACATACACACGTACACAACATATGCACATTCCCCCCCCACCCCACCCTCCTACACAAACGCACACAAACGCACACACACACGCGTACAACCCTCCCCCCACATACACGCTCATACACACTACATACACACACACAAGCAACCCCCTCCCCTCCACACACAACACGCACACACAAGCATTCTCCTCCCCACGCACACACAACACACACACACAAGCACCCCACACACACATAAGCACTCCCCCCCCCCCTCCATCCCCCACGCACACACAAGCATTCTCCTCCCCACGCACACACAACACACCACAGAACCCCCCCCCACACACACACCACCCCACCCCCCCCCCCCACACACCACCACCCCCCCACACACGCAACACACACACACCAGCACCCCACACACACACATAAGCACTCCCCCCCTCCATCCCCCACGCATACACAAGCACTCCCACCCCCTCCCCACACACACACACCAAGCACTCCCCACACACAAGCACCCACACACACACACATAAGCACACCCCCCCCCCACACACCCCCACACACACACACAAGCACTCCCCTCACACACAAGCACCCACACACACACATAAGCACTCCCCCCCTCCGTCCCCCACGCATACACAAGCACTCCCACCCCCTCCACACACACACAAGCACTCCCCACACACACACAAGCACCCACACACACACACATAAGCACTCCCCCCCTCCATCCCCCACGCATACACAAGCACTCCCACCCCCTCCACACACACACACAAGCACTCCCCACACACACACAAGCACCCCACACACACATAAGCACTCCCCCCCACCCCCACACACAAGCACTCCCACACCCCCTCCACACACCACACAAGCACCCCACACACACAAAGCACCCCCCCCCACCCCCACAACACCCCCTCCCCACGCACACACCATACACACACAACCCCCCCCAACACACACACAAGCACCCCCCCCAACCCCCGCCCACACACACACACAACCCCACACACACACCAACACCCCCCCCACACACAGGCACCCCCCCCCCCACGCACACACAACACCCCCCCACCACACCCACACACACACACACACACACACAACACCACAACCCCACCCCCCCCCCCCCCACACACACACACAACACCCCTCCCACACACACACCACACATAAGCAACCCCCCCCCACACACACACCACACCACACACCCCACACACACATACACCCCCCCCCCCATCCCCCACACACAAGCACTCCCCCCCACCCACACACACACACAAGCACTCCCCCCACACACAAGCACACACACACACACAAAGCACTCTACCCCTCCATCCCCCACGCACACACAAGCACCCTCCCCCCCCCACACACCACACACACAACACACAAGCACCCCCCCCACACACACACACCCACAACACACACACACACACACACCCCCCCCCCCCACACACACACAGCAACCCCCCACACAGCACACCCCACACAACAAGCACCCCCCACACACAACACAACCCCCCCCACACACACACAAGCACCCCCCCCCCCCCACACACAAGCACCCCCACACACACACACACACACACACACTCCCCCCCCCCCACCCCCACACACACTACATACACACACACAAGCAACCCCCTCCCCTCCACACACAACACGCACACACAAGCATTCTCCTCCCCACGCACACACAACACACACACACAAGGAACCCTCTACCCCCCACCCACGCACACACAAGCAACCCCCCCCCGCACCACCACACAACACACACCCCCCCACCCACACCCCACAACACACAGCACCCCACACACGCACACACACACACACACAACACCCCACACACACACATAAGCACTCCCCCCCCTCCCCCCACGCCACACAAGCACACCCTCCCACACACACAACACCACCCAAACCCTCACACCCCACCACACACACACAAGCACCCCCCCCCCCCCGCACACACAACACACAAGCACCCCCCCTCCACACACGCACACAAAAGCAAACCCCCCCACACACAACACACACACACAAGCACCCCACACACACATAAGCACTCCCCCCCTCCATCCCCCACGCATACATAAGCACTCCCACCCCCCCCACCACACACAAGCACCCCCACACACACACAAGCACCCACACACACACACATAAGCACTCCTCCCCTCCATCCCACATACACAAGACTCCCACCCCCTCCACACACACACACAAGCACCCCCACACGCACACACACACAAGCACCCCCCCACACACAACACACCACACATAAGCACCCCCCCCCACCCGCACCCCCCACCACACACAAGCACCCCCCCCACCCACACACAAGCCCCCCCCCACACACACACAAGCACCCCCCCCCACACACACACAAACACCCCCCCCCACACACACACACAAGCACCCCCACACACACAACACACACACATAAGCACTCCCCCCCATCCCCCACGCACACACACACACACACACCACCCCCCCCCCCACACAACACCAACACACCCCACCCCCCACCCAGCACACCAACACCCCCCCCGCACCCAACACACAAAACCCCCCCCCACACACAACACCCCCCCCCCACACACACAAGCAACCCCCACCAACACAACCACACCCCCAACACACTAACACCCCCCCCCTCCCCCACGCATACACAAGCACTCCCCCCCCACACCCAACACACACACACAAGGAACCCTCTACCCCCCACCCACGCACACACAAGCACCCCCCCCCCCCCGCACACACAACACACAAGACCCCCCCCCAACACACACACAAGCACCCCCCCTCCACACACGCACACATAAGCAACCCCCACACACGCAACACACACACACAAGCACCCCACACACACATAAGCACTCCCCCCCTCCATCCCCCACGCACACACAAGCATTCTCCTCCCCACGCACACACAACACACACACACAAGGAACCCTCTACCCCCCACCCACGCACACACAAGCAACCCCCCCCCCGCACACACAACACACAAGCACCCCCCCTCCACACACGCACACAAAAGCAAACCCCCCCACACACAACACACACACACAAGCACCCCACACACACATAAGCACTCCCCCCCTCCATCCCCCACGCATACATAAGCACTCCCACCCCCTTCCCACACACACACAAGCACTCCCCACACACACACAAGCACCCACACACACACACATAAGCACTCCTCCCCTCCATCCCCCACGCATACACAAGCACTCCCACCCCCTCCACACACACACACAAGCACTCCCCACACACACACAAGCACCCACACACACACAACACACACACATAAGCACCCCCATCCCCCACGCACACGCAAGCACCCCAAGCACACACACAAGCAAC
>NW_028234432.1:30339531-30344531 GCF_977035675.1 Penaeus japonicus | reverse complement strand
TTCTCAATTATTTCTTTTTTAGTCTGCTGTTTATTTCAATTTGAACATTTTGTGTGAAGTTCCTCATTATTAATAATACCTTTTACAGTTTGGTATTCAAGTATTTTTCTAACTTTTTTTTTGACAGTTGATGAAAATCAGAATATACCAAAAGAAAGTATCAAATAATCATACTGAAAGCAAAAATCTACAAAAAATTAAAGTAAATAATCTTCAAAAATATGAACAAATATCATGATCGATATGATTCTAGATAAATCATTCAAGTCTATATAATTCTAGTTCTCTTAATCCACTGTGAAAATCAAATCAAACTTTCTTTTGTAATGATTCACAGACTTCCAGATGGGCAGGGGCTCAGTAGAAAAAAACTCCCCTCACTATATATCCACTTTCCTAGATCATTTATAAATGATATAGAAAAAATGCATGCACCCCCCCCCCCCCTGCTGTGCAAGTCCCTGATAATCGACATAAATGTAACAGAATATGAAAACAAATGACACAATTCAGGAAATTTATTGGATCACTTTATATCACCAGATATTTAAAAGAATCAGCATTAGTTATATAACATATATTTGACTAGAAAGGGTATACATAACTTTTAATCATATTTGTTTACAGATATATTAATTTGGTGTCTAAGAGTTTTTGCAACATCAGATCAATATCAAAAATATCAAAACATAAAAATCTATTTACTCATAAATTACAACTCTACATACATAAATATCTATACAACTTTACCAGACAAAATTGATACTTAATAATAAATGTATGTATGAAAGTAATATGTCTCTTGTTAATTAAAAGCAACATTTTGTATTTATGCAAAATGAAGTTAGTTCTTTACATATTGTCACTAAAAGGCAAGTGAAAGCATCATTCAGCATATAGTATACAAAACAAACCTCAAATGAAATCTTGATGAAACTTATTGCTACTTTATTGTGACTTTTTTGTTAGCATTTCCACAAACATCTATCACAACGTCTATAAATAATCATTAAATAAAATTTGAATGTAACACTGCTTTCTATCTAAAACTGCACTTAGTAAAAGCAATGAAACTACAGTATCAAATTTTGTAACACTAAACCCAATTTACAAGATTGATGAAATATACACCTTGCACTATGCACAATCACTCTTAGTTCCCTTGTTCATTTTTATGAATTCTGTTTTCCATACAAAAAGATCAAACCTTAATTTGTAAGTAATGTAACTGTCTTATTGTCGTCTTGAGCAGTGAGCAAATATCATATATTCAGATATATATCATTCACTGTTTCCCTTCCACTTTCTTTTTTTATTTTTGTGAATAGAAAATCAGCATATTTAAAATGGAATGCTCTTTCATTAAGTGCCACAGCTAATCTGTGCTACAATTTCTCAGCAGGTAAAACTCCAGGTGACGTTGGCGACGCATTGAAGTATGACACGAAAGCCGAGTGAAGCATGCCAACCCTCCGTACCTCATCCTCTTTCAGCTTCTGAATCTCCTCTTTGTACTGCTTGCTTTCAAGTTTGGCCCTCCTGACCTCGTCTTCTAATTTGCGACAGTCGGACTGGTATTCTAACTGCTTTTCCGCGATGGTTCTGTGGGTGATTGGGGGTACATTTCTGAATGGATGGATCTCAATAGGAAAATCTGCTCTTCTTTCTTGTATTATTACCTTTATATCAAACAAAAATTTTCATAGTTAATATATATATATGTCAGCTGTATCCTGTTAACTAAGTTTACCTGAGTCATGTCTCCTCCTTTAATGTTTATTTTGTGGGAAAGATCACTCAAAGACAAGAATGAATGCCAATCGATCAATTGAAACATGTAAGAAACAAGCAAATGTTTGCAGAAGTTGAAAAATTGTATGCAAATCTTGGTGATATATTTGTTAAAAGAACAAAACTTTGTCATTCTTCATCTATCTATTTATTATTTTTGTTTTTTGTTTTTGTTTTTTTTAATTTTATTCAACATTATTAACATTACAAAATTTTTAATTTTTGGGAACCCTTACCAGCAAAACTAGAGGGACAAAACTGCACTCATCAATAATCAAATCAGAATAAGAAATGGAAAACCAACAGCACAAACATCATCGTCAATGATCGTTACCTCTGAAGCTGTGAGATTGTGTTGTTTAACTTGGCTGTTTGCAACCGCTCTTGTTCCAGTTCTTCAAGCTGCAGTTTTACTTCGTCTCTCACTCTTGACTCTGCTGCTTTCACTTCCAAGGCTTTCCCTTCAACTTCCTGTGAAAGAACTTGTGAGAGAACAAGATATTGTGCTTATGTCTGTGCACACATGTATAGATAGATAGATGGATAGATATACTGATATTTATGCATATACATGTACTCATGCATACCCATATATACACAGATAGTTACACCAATGGATTGAGAGATTTTCTTGTACTCATACATACTCATATATATGTATATATACATAGATATATACATACATACCTACATATATATATATATATATATATATATATATATATATATATATATATAATATAAATTAAGAATACAATAAAGATCTTGTAAATAAATGACTATAACATAGATAGCCTACATTCAACAGTAAAAGAACTTGACTATAAACACACACACACACACACACACACACACACACACACACACACACACACACACACACACACACACACACACACACACACACACACACACACACACACACACACACACACACACACACACACACACACACACACACACACACACACACACACACACACACACACACACACACACATACATACAAACACACGCGCATACACGCACACGCACACGCACATGCACATGCACACGCACACGCACACGCACACGCACACGCACACACACACATCTAAAACTAATGAACAAAAACATACAGCTTCCAGTTGTGTGAGCTGGTTCCTCAGTGCATGCAATTGTGTGTTCATTTTGGCATTGGTCGCAGTGAGGGATGAACATGATGCAATCTGACTTCGCATCCTCTCCTCTGCATCATTGCGACTTTCCTCCATGGCTCGTAGTCGCTCCTCTAACCCACGTACGGCCGCTGCCTGTGTGAGTAAAAAGCCCTTATTTTTATTTCATTTTAGTTATCACTGGTGAATAATTTGTAATTTCAATTACATGGTACTAGTGCAAATGTTGGCTGTACATATGGTTTGTATCTACATTGACGTTGTATTAGCAGTAAATTTATATCTACATAGGTGCTAATCTAAAGGCACTGTAGTATGTCTTGCATATATTACTAAAATACCTGAAAATAATTCATTTTTATTATATCTATCTTTGAACTATGCATAACAATATAAATATCTTTTCATAATAACTATGTTTTTTTATGTTATTTTCATAGCATACTATAATTTGGGTCATCTTCTTAAATCTTGTTAGTACATTAATTTTATAAAAGGGCTCCTTTATAAGTTTTGACCTGAAAAGGAATAACAGCAAAAACAGGGAAAAGTAACAGTGAGGAAATATGGAAATGCTGTGAAGAGGGAAACCCAAAATGAACTATTTGTGCTTTTTCTTGTAATGTTATTTCTGTTGCATCATTCCCATAAAAGCTGTTTAGCCTGGATGCAGATATTCATCTTTTTTCACACAGGCATATTACTTTTTCTATTCAGGGATATTCAGTTTTTCATTGCAGCCACATTCATTTTTTCATGGCAGACATTCAATTTTTCAATACAGACATTCTTCTTTTTGTGCAAACACATTCACTTTTTCAATATCTTATTTTTTCCAGAGCAAAAGCATTCACTTTTTCAGTACGAACACATTCTATTTCTTTCAGTACAGTCACACTCCTATGGCTTCTTCTTACATGTTCTGCTTTTAGTTGCTGCCTAAGAGACGTTTGCTGGGACTGAGATGTTGTTCTCTCCGTGGTGACTTGAACCCTGAGGCTGGCAATCTCTACCTCGGTCTCACACCTTTGTGCATCCAAATTGGACAGTCTATCACGCATCTCGGTCTGTTCAAACAAGAACAAAGGTTTGTATTACATTATTCAGCGAAACTTTAGAAGTCTATGTTCATGGATTATCCATGTATAAACTCATTTGTACAATTGGGAAGCTCATACATTATATCTTTTGTAATATCACTATGAACCACTGAGTTTTAAGATAAAGTTTTAACTGAACTGCACTGAATGGTCCTTTTATGCATGTGTACACACCAATACACAAGCATAAAGCCACATAATGTTCATTGATTTTTACCACAGTACCTCACCTCAACCAGCTGATATTCATTTTTGATCCTTTGCACCTCAGCATTATGTTGCTGCTCCATCATCCTCATTACCTCCTTATGCTTTGCAACCTCAGAGGACACAAGTTCTGTGTGTAATGCATGGAAAGGATTGTAAGGACATATGTCTGAAAAACTTAATATTCCATAACACAAGAGTGGAATGTCAATCAGCTAAATTGAAACTCCCACAGAATGATATCGAGATCAGCTTGAAAAACACAAATACAGGTTCAACAACCCCGATTTTAGTCAAAATAGATAACATGAACACCAGTGACAAGATATTGACTTTCAATTAAAAGGAAAGAAAAAAGAAGATAGAAAAAAAAGAACTCCACGAACTGACCTTCACACTCAGCTCTTGCCCCTTTTACCTCCGACTGCAACGAGCACACCATCTCTCTGAGGTCAAGAATTTGTCTTTTCTGGTTGCTTTTTTGGAAATCCAGTTCTCCAACCTGGATATATATAAATACAGATATAGATATATAGATGGATAGATAGATATACATATATCTGTGTGTGTGTGTGTGTGTGTGTGTGTGTGTGTGTGTGTGTGTGTGTGTGTGTGTGTGTGTGTGTGTGTGTGTGTGTGTGTGTGTGTGTGTGTGTGTGTGTGTGTGTGTGTGCGTGTGTGTGTGTGTGTGTTTGTGTGTGTTTGTGTGTGTATATACACATAAAAGATCCGTTTTTACCATCAT
>NW_028234432.1:30334531-30337031 GCF_977035675.1 Penaeus japonicus | reverse complement strand
GCTCAGTGCGGCTTGTGTACTCCTGAGTTACAACTGCTGCTTGGCTGTTCTGGGAGAGTTCTTGCTCTTTACATGAAAGGAAAAGATGTATGACTGATATTAACTGGTATCATTATTTCTTTTCTTTTCTTTACTTTTTTTCTGTCTCTTTCTTTTCTTTCTTTCTTTCTTTCTTTTTTGTCATATATTCATGTATTCAGACTTAAAGATTTACAGATTTATGGATTTCCCAAAAAGAATATCATTAATGTAATGTAACGTAACCATTCTGACATGAAATAAAAATATTCTTAATACTTTACGATATCACAATCCTACTTAACTGACAACAAAAATTAAACATGAAAGATAAAGAAGAATAAATCTTTTGTATATTGAAGGCATTACAGTTCACTTACCAATAGAAGATATGACCTCACTGGGTATATTGTTACCAACCAGGTCAACTTTCTTCAAAGACCGATTATGGTGGAGGCTCTCCAGGATAGTTTTACCTCCAGCTGCCCCAAGGCTGTTCCATCGAATGTCTGAATTATTTAGGGTCTGTTAGTTAACAGAAGACAGGTATAAATGCCAACACAGGTTGACTATAACAACTATTATGAGAACAATACATAAAATAGTAACAGCTTTGTCTGTCATGATCATACTACTTTTCATTTGTAATTTCTAGTTCCTGTTCAATTTTCTAGAGCATATTCAAGAGACACTTTGCAGAACAATTTCTCACTACATACCAATTGCAATAACGGTATTGTTTTTCGTCAAGGTTCGAGCAATGTGAATAGCAGCATCAGTTCCTAGCTGATTACTTCTGAGGTCCAGGTACTGGAGAGCTGAATTGTTTCCCACAGCTTCACAGAAAACTGCAAAGGTCTCTGCGCAAAGCCCAAGATTGTTCCATTCCAACGACAGCCTGAAATGTTAAAATTTGTTTTGGTGTTTCCTTGGCCATCTCTTCTTAAAATGAGTGACTACTTTCTCAAAGGAAAAAAAAGCTAAACAATAGGCTAATTAACATCTATGTTTGCCGTAATATGAATCAAGATGAACTAAGTTGATGAAACAACCTGAGAAAAAAAATAATCAACAATATATCAAGTACATACCCACAATAATAAAAATAAAGGAAAAACAACAGCACTAATAATGCTCAAGAGAGATAAGGCAATAAAGAAACATCACATTTGAACAAAAAACCAACCAAGCAGTATATCATTCATTAATGTAAATGTACAGTGTCAAATACCTTGTTAATGTATTATTATGGCGGAGCATTTTTGCA
The DNA here is from genome assembly GCF_977035675.1 of Penaeus japonicus. NCBI lineage: Eukaryota > Metazoa > Arthropoda > Malacostraca > Decapoda > Penaeidae > Penaeus > Penaeus japonicus. Next base: position 30,335,746 of record NW_028234432.1, on the reverse strand, counting down.
ACAGCATGGGTTCCATTGCCCTGTACACTATTACCCTTGAGGGACAAAGTCTTCACGGAAGAGTTACCACACAGTCCTAGAAGAATGGATTTTAAACCATCTTCCTCTAGTAAGCAGTCCTCAAAACTGGCCTTGAAACAGACAATATCAAAGTTTAAACAATTTCTTTATGTCGGCTTTTAAATAATCTAAGAGCTCCGTGTTACTGACATAAGAATGACATTTACATTAACTCATAAATATTAAATGAAATTCATAAGGATAAATGTATAATGAGTAACTGTAATATATTTTTTCTAATACTATCTTTTAAGTTTATATGTTAAATACTAATCAAACAGTATATACTCATTATCATTAAAATGAAAAAAAATATTGTGCATGCTATATATTTTAGCCAATGGATGATATAACATAATGTAAATGGAACACATTGTAAAAAATGAAAAGGGAAAACAAAACTTCTTACATCTCATATTCAATGAAACAATTTGCATGTATATTTTTGTACAAACTTGACTAACTTCATTCACTATCACATTTATCTCAACAACAAAAATAAAATGCAAAAACTGAAAAATCAGGTTTTAGAACAGGTACTGGGGCATGTTTAACCCTTGAAATAAACCCCTTCCCTATATCACATGGCCCAGAGCACAACATAATCAGGTCTTTAATTCTTTTCTCATTCTTTAATAATAGAACACAAAGAAAACCAAGAAAATACAAAAGCTTCTCTATTTATTCAAACCTTAAATTTGGTCAGGTTTCATTTATCTGTCAGCCAAGGATTTTCTAATGCATAATAGCCTAAGAGTGTGTAAATGCCTTACATGACAGTTTTGTTTCCTGGTTTCATTTTAAAATTTGAACCCTCCTCCATCCTTACCCTAAGTGTAATGGGTATGGATGGGGAAGGTGAAGGGGTATGGATGGGGAAGGGGAAGGGGTATGGTTCGGGAAGGGTACCAAAGTAGAGTAGCTAAAGATGAGGAGCTTGGAAATCGGAAAAAACTATCACCATATATATACTGTTGACTATTACAATAATTTCCACCACACTTTTAGTTCCAATGAAAACAGAAATATCAAAAATGTCATCTGCTCATCCAGGTCCCATTGCATATAAGACATTCATGCAATTTGAGGGTTAAACAATGAACACTCAAGGGGAGATTTAGACAATTGCACAATAAATAAAAATATAAAATTTGT
>NW_028234432.1:30302031-30329531 GCF_977035675.1 Penaeus japonicus | reverse complement strand
TAAAGTAACTAACAGATCTATTACACTGATGGCTTGATATATATATTTATTTAACATATGGATACTTCAACTTTGGAGACACATGCAAATCAGACTTTTACTTTTTAAAGACCTTTTTTTTATCATGTAAACTGAAAAATGGTGAAAAAAAAAGAAATTGAATCTTAACATGTTTACATTAATCTAAAATCAAAAACTCATGAAACAAAACTGTGTCAAATAATTCATGGGGCTACAAACAAAACAGAAAAAATATGCATAAATTATATCAATTGTAAGAACAACCATATTCAGAACTTGTAAAAAGCTAAGAGCATCTGTGTGCAGCATTAATAAAAGAAAAAATAAAGGAGTTGATTTCTTAATTCAAGCGAGAGGTGTCTCATAACACAAATACTGTTGGTTAATTGTAAACTATGGCATTTTCTATATATATTCACCCTAATATTTTTTACTCTATGAATCAAACATGTTGAAATATGTAAGAAAAAGATCATTATAAACTAAGCTTAAACTTGTGCAAAAATGCACTGCGTCATCAAGATTGTCAAGTCCTGTTTGGCTTACAAAAGTCTGTAAGCACATCTTACCGAATGAAAAATTAAAAAATGAAATAAAACAATTAATAAATCATAAAAAATAAAATAAATAAATAAAAAATAAAATGTATCTCAATTCTTTGAAAAAAATAGCTGCAAATTCCACCCAAGTCTCCTCCTTTGGTACCTCCTACACAAACTCACAAAAGCAAGAATTTCTATATCGCTGAAATATATACTACAGTACAAATAGGCAACTTTTAATTATGGCCTCCTAACAGAGAACTTCTTTGGTTGAAGCAGGAACATAAAACCAATATTAACGATAACTTTTGTTATCTTGAGATATTCAGCAGCTAATTTTAAGTACAATCAGTGAATTTCAGCTCCATTACACTCATATTCTGAAAACTAGTGGCTACTTTTGCATGAAAGAAGAAAGCTCCCATGCTAAAAGACTATCATAACAGACAAATGCATAGCACAGCTTGCATCTGTAATTAACCCATTCACGCTGGTTGACGTGATAGCACGTATTGTGGTTTTCGCGTCAGACGCCCTGGACGAGCTGTGAGGGGAAGCCGCGCGCTCGGGTAGAGTGAGCAGGCAACCCAGGCTCGCGGCTTATGTGCCCAAGAATCTCGAGGCGTTAGGCTGAAGCGTTTGAGAACCCCTGTATTGCAACAGCGCAAAGCCGGAACGGCCCCGGCGTGAATGGGTTAAAATATAGTAACTAAATTGACATACATATTGCAAACTTTTTCAAAAGATCTCATAATATTTATCAACAATCTCTCACATTCTGTACAGATGGATTATATGCTGGCCAAGATAATCTCACCCATTTCCCTAAGTGATCAAAAAGCTGCAATAAGCTGCCCTTGCTAACCTCTGGATCCTGTGATCAGTCAAAATGTACAATGCAAATTTCCATATTCTTAAGTCAATATATAGTTTTGCTATCTAGCTCACATTCTTTAATAAAACACTCAGGCAGAATAAACAAACCACACGAACTATGGAAGGTTTCTGGTTAACAACTCATTAAATCAACCACAATTTCACTTTGTAGCACAAGTAAAATTCCGAACTTCATTGGATATTCACCACTTGACTTCATTCTCTTGTAAACATGATGTAAACGCATAAAAACTACACCAAAGTACACCAATTAGTGAAACTGAATACACGCAAAGCTGCCACTGCCATCTTAATATGTGCATGAATATGGAGCATAAACTCAGTAGTTGCATGGGCCTCTTGAATTGCAAAATAAAAATTACAAGAGCACCTTTTTGCAAATAAATACAAAATGAATATCTGCAGATACCAGCACAAGTTAATAACTCAGATTTTTTTGTGACAATATCAATAACTTAAAAACTAACACATTCTATCAAAAAATGTCTGATTGTATACAATTAAGAGCTGCTTCATATCCAAAGAATAAATCAATAATTTTAATTTATATTAATACCAAGTTCCAGTCTTGGTTATAGGGTGCACATTTGTGTATGGCAATTCATTTTCCTTTTTCTTTTAAACTTTTACCTCTTTAGTCCAAGACCTGTATTTTCTATCTTACAATTTTGTTTATCTATTTAAATATGACTAATAAGTAGATATATATAAATATATACCTATATATATATTGTATATACACACACTTGTAGAGAGAGCACATACTGAAGTTATGTTACATGCGGAAAATAATAGATACTAGAAGAAAAATACATCCTACTCTTAATCATTACATGGACACTTATGTGACACTTAATAGCACCAAAGTTAGAATATTCCTTAGTAAATGTACACCATTACATGGAAGGCAATGGCACAAAATCTCCTAAACTTCACCGCATTGTCATGGCACCTCTTATACCCACCCAGTGGAAATACTGTCAACTTCCTCAGATCTCCTTTAAGCATTGGATATCATGTTGATGGTGAATGGCTTTAATATTCATCACAGCCTTTACATATATATATATTATATATATATATATATATATATATATATATATATATATATATATATATATATATATATATATATATATATATATATATATATATATATATATATATATATATATATATATATATATATATATATATATATATATATTATATATATATATATGTATATATATATATATATATATATTATATATATATATATATATATATATATATATATATATATATATATATATATATATATATATACACATATATACACACACACTGGACAGAATGGTGACAATGACCATATATTTCTTGTCTATAACCAGCACAACAATAGCCTTTCCCAACACAGCCAATGAGCAACTTTGAGAGATATAGTTGAGATTTCTAGTAGTAATGCTGTGAGTTCCTGAAGGTGAAACAGAAAGTGAAATAGAAAGAACTGTAAGGAAATGAAGATAAAGAAGCAGACTAAGTCAAAAGAAAATCTTTAAAAAGGAGACAGAAAGGGCTTCTCACTACAAGCCTCAAATATGTAAACATGGAGAATAAATGTAGAGGAGAGTTTCTGTACACCATAGTGAGATACGTCATCACAACACACAGGACTCGAGGAAGCCAACGTCCCAGTTCCACACCATTAACACACTTCTGGCACCAACAGCCTTCCTTGGTGAGTAGCCCCACAAGGCATCAAAGAGAGAGATTTTGTGGGCTCTCTGTCTGTCGTATCCTCCTAGGACAGCACTGAACCATGGCTGGTGTCACGAGGGTCACCCCGGACACAGGAGCCGAGGCTAGTAAGTGAGGTCAGTTTGCCTCTGCATGCCCAGAGGTTGGAGGGTTCTGCATACCCAGGCTTGTCTAAGCACAGCAAGTCACCAAATCATCCCATGATGACCTAGTCAGTAATTAATTCAATATGCTTTTTTGAATATCATATGATATCCTGTATCGCTTCTGTTATGTTCCCATTATTGGGTGGCACTTTCAGATGATCTGTGTCTTCAAGGATGATCAATTCAATTTTTTCCTCTTGGTTATTATTCGTATGATTAATATCATTATTCCTATCAATTTGATTGTGATTTGTTGTTTTATTATTCACAGAGTAAGTAATGCTATTCTTAATTTCAGACAATGTGACATTACAAGTAGATACAACCACTTTGTTTAAGGATGAATTTTCAGGCATATTCTGGGATCGAGAACTAGAAGTGGGACCAGGAGAATGAAGTTTGGTAGGCATTTGATTAGAAACAGGACTAGAATGAGGTGTACTTGCTGAAGACATAGACACAGGTGATAATGATTCAGGCAACTGGTCTGGAGGTCTGGTGTTATGCACAGAAGCATATGCTTGCTGCTGTTGATCAAACGCCTTTTCTCGAGATGTGTGAGCTTGGGGTGAGAGCTGATGGTGCTGGTGATAATTCTTGGTTGTACCCTTTGCTGTAGATCCTTTCTGGCATTGGGGGTTATCTCCAAATTCTTGTGGCGACTGTATCTTTGACGGTGACGGTAGCTTTTGATTCTGCTGTTGGATCTTTCTAGTTTCTTTGGGCTCCTCTGATGTTTGAGCAGAGGAATGCTTTTGCTGGCCATTTTCTGCAGAAATACCAGTTTGGCAAGCCTGCCCCTGTTCTAACATTGGGGGAGATAAACTCTGTATTTGTGAATTACTGCCAGCTGCCTGATTGTTCTCTAGTTCCCACTCACGGCGTAGGCGTGCCAATATACTTGGAGCATCATCTGTGTCTACAGCAGATTGACATGCAGGTAATGGGGCAGAATTCCTGTTGGTTTGACCAGCGCTCGAGTTGGCCCGACGGACAAGGATTGCAGCATTCTGTCTGTTACTGCTGCGGACACTGTTACATTTCCTGCATGCAACAGTTGGGTGGTGAGGATTACGACACATGGCGGGACGAGGCACTGGCATTTCAGTGGCAAGGTTAGGTGTGCTGGGAGACATGTTAGGGCCTATTTGCCTGTTGGGAGTCATGGTCGGACTTCCAGGCATGGCAACAGCAGCACCTTGCTCTGCTGCCAAGACTGGAGTTTGCATCTGAGGTCCCCGAGACTGCTGGGTGAGGACTTCATGCCGACCATGATAGGGAGGGGGGTTGCCACGGGGCTGCGTTGCAGGCATGATTGGGATTGCCTGCAGGCTAGACTCCTGTGCAAGATGTGCCTGCTGCTGTGGTTGCGGCTGCTGAGGAACCATGGAGGAAAAGTCCCGTGGGGGTGGGAGAGGTATGTTACCTACCCCTTCCAGAGGATAAGAGGGCAAGGGGTCATAAGGTGGGCAGGAAAGGACAGGCATGTCACTACACGGCCGCATGACAGAGGAGGAGTCCATGCCTAACCCCAGGCGAGGCATGTCACTGGCAGGACAGTGGGTTAGGGGGACCAGGGCGGGGCTGGGGTCTACACACTCCAGTAGTGATTGGGATACCGGGCCTTCTCCAGCTGCAACGCCAGGATGAGCCAATCCTGGAAAACACACCACACGCAGCTGCAATGAAACACCTGTGTGTCACCACCACACCACTGATAGTCGGAGGGGAAATGGTCAATAGCGGAACCAATTCTACCACTACAGTTCTACTACAGTCGAACCTAAATGTACATTATATACCTGCCAACTTGAGGATAACTATTTGCTTTTGCACAAATTAATGTATACTGACTAATATAATCTAATCTAATATATAATCTGTTCAAACAGAAAACGTCAACCCATTTCACTAATTGCTGTAATTATCAAGAATAACATGTACCTCCTACCAACCCAGGCCTAACCTCAATACTTCTTTACCCCTTTCCCTTCTAATTATTGATATCAACTATTCCCTATAATTCATATCAATCTGACAGCTGTAAGTACCTGAACGCATATACTTTATATCAAAAGTGATCAAAGAACCTGATAATACCCTTAGTAAAACATATAACATATTCCAGGAGTCATTCCAATAATGCTTCTATTTTCAAACAATAAATAAAAAGTAGATTCCTAGGTCAATTTAACTTTATGAATTAAATTCCACTAATCATGCAGTCCATGACTATATTCTGTACCAAAGCCCTTATATCCATCTAAATAATCACATATAACACTGCATGTTGTGTTAAACCAAAATAAGACTTTGTTAACTTGGCCCTCTTGTTTTCATCTATCATTTCAATATCGATAAAAAAGACTAAAAAATAACTCAACTCCTTAACCCAACCTATATTAAATATTGACAAAATTTTAGATTACATTTCCATCTTCTACTTACAACGTCTAACTAAGCTGAACAAAATAAGAGAGAAAAAAAAGGACAACTATCCACTCTTTACTTTCCACTTCACACTGAACTAAAAAACTAAACAAGAACAACTACAGATTCACACTGACAATATACAACAACGGAGGTAGAATAACGCAGCCTTAAACAGTCCCTTCTGCCGCTTGCCAACACTTCTCTCTATCTTTGCTCTATCACTACACTAATTATGGTTCCATGACCAGAAAATAAAAGAGTAATGAAATAAAGATATTAGCAGAGAGGTGAGAAAAGAGCAATGATGCAGAAATACAATAAAAAAAAAAAACACACAGGAAAGGAAAAGAAATCAAACGGCCAAAAGACAGTTATTGACACACTGTTATTCAAAATTATAAAAAATGTAGGTTCTTCAATCAAGAGAGAAAAAAAAAATGAAAATTGCATACATGCTTTTATCACCTTGACATGATTTACATACTCTTTTTTATCTGAGAAAGAAACTTTTTTTTTCACTGAACAATATAAAGTTTATATGAAACAAGGGGGGGATTAAGAGAGAGAGAGAGAGAGAGAGAGAGAGAGAGAGAGAGAGAGAGAGAGAGAGAGAGAGAGAGAGAGAGAGGGAGAGAGAAGAGAGAGAGAGAGAGAAGAGAGGAGAGAGGAGAGAGTGAGAGAGAGTGAGAGAGAGAGTGAGAGAGTAGAGAGAGGGAGAGAGAGAGAGAGAGAGAGAGAGAGAGAGAGAGAGAGAGAGAGAGAGAGAGAAAGAGAGAGAGGGAGAGAAAGAGAGAGAAAGTGAGAGAGAGAGAGGAGAGAGAGAGAGAGAGAGAGGAGAGAGAGAGAGTGAAAGAGAGAGAGGGAGAGAGAGAGAGAGAGAGAGAGAGAGAGAGAGAGAGAGAGAGAGAGAGAGAGAGAGAGAGAGAGAGAGAGAGAGAGAGAGAGAGAGAGAGAGAGAGAGAGAGAGAGAGAGAGAGAGAGAGTGAGAGAGAGAGATAATTATAGAAAAAAAAATATATATATATATGGTTGATATTCACATTTGAAAAATACATTTAAAGTATACATATGATGCCAGTTGTATAAAAGCAGTATGCAAAATGGATTCAGTCTAAATAATGCAAATTAAGATATAAAACACCACTTCTTCATATAAAAATAGGGGAGAACACTAAGTTACAATTACATAATTATGTTACAATTATCATGCTAATATTATCTAAGAGTTAACACTACTTGTTTTGCATATGACATTTCAAAGTATATTTGCAAATATCCACAGAATCATGCTATAAACAAAATGACCAAGTCATGCTATGAAAGGAAAAGCAAATCCATTTCACCCAAAAAAAAAGATAATAATAACAAATACAAAAACAGACTTACTTTTCCCTGCTTCGCATCCTCATTGTCGACTAGGAGGTCATCTGAGCTGTGCGAGTGGGAATCCAGGTTACGCACTGGCACGGGCGAACGTCTAGCACGTCCACAGCTGTCTGCTCTCAACCTATCACCAACGTGTTCCCTGAGCCTGCCCCGCCCCCCCGCGGCTTGGTTCTCCTGCGCTGCCGCTGCCGTCGCCCCCGAGACAGACGAGGTGGACGAGGCTGATGATGTCGAAATGAGGGACGTTGAGGGGAAGGAGGTTGATGCCAGTTCCAAGTAGGGGTTGGGGGCACTACTCTTGGATGGGGTGCTCGTGCCGGAGGGATGGCTCAGGGCAGGGAAGGGGGGGATGGGAGGGGGGGCACAGCCTGTGAGGGCATGAGGGATTATCAGTATAAAAAAAAAAAAAAAAAAACAACAACAATCAATCACAATCAATAAAAAATAGAGAAGAAGAAGAAGAAGAAGAAGAAGAAGAAGAAGAAGAAGAAGAAGAAGAAGAAGAAGAAGAAGAAGAAGAAGAAGAAGAAGGAGGAGAAGAAAAAGAAGGAGAAGAAGAATAAGAAGAAAAAGAAGAAGGAGAAGAAAAAAAGAAGAAGAAGGAGAAGAAGAGGAAGAGAAAAGAAGAAAGAGAGGAAGAGAAAAGAAGAAAGAAAGGAAGAAGAAGAAGAAGAGAAGAAGAAGAAGAAGAGAAGAAAGAAGAAGAAGAAGAAGAAGAAGAAGAAGAAGAAGAAGAAGAAGAAGAAGAAGAAGAAGAAGAAGGAAAGAAAGAAAGAAAGAAAGAAAGAAAGAAAGAAAGAAAGAAAGAAAGAAAGAAAGAAAGAAAGAAAGAAAGAAAGAAAGAAAGAAAGAAAGAAAGAAAGAAAGAAAGAAAGAAAGAAAGAAAGAAAGAAAGAAAGAAAAGAAAGAAAGAAAGAAAGAAAGAAAGAAAGAAAGAAAAATATATATATATATAGTTCAACTACACCAGATTCTAAGGGTTATTCCTGCAGGCTTTTACTCTTTCCCATTCTCATAAGAGATATTACATCTAAAATTAACCCTCTCTGGACGGGTGGTACACTACGGTATCGCTCATTCAAGGGCCCGATGGCCGGGTGGCACCATATGGTGCCATTCATTTAATTGATTTAGGCCTAAGCGTTCTAAAGCCCCGGCATTGTGACATGCAAGGCTGGAATGCCCCCGTCGTGAGTGGGTTAATTCAGAACATAACATTAATTTTACTTAGCTTTGACAGTAAACATAAATACTCTGATCTGATTGTGCACCTTCAATATTTATAACAACATGCAAATCAACAGTATAAAAATCATATTAATTGCATTTTTTTCAGTCATAACAAACAATAACATCAAGATAGTAGGTAATCTATCATACTGTAATTATAATTTTCACAATTTAACTTAACAACATATTATCAATAGTAAAATTCAAGTTGCCTGATTTTTTATAATAGAAATGCACTTGAAAATTAGAATTTGAATTACATGACAAAGGAAAGGAAAATTGAACCAGACAATTTAATTAATTGCCTGCTACCAAATGAACAGCTGTGCAGATCACATATAACAGAAAAACATGAGGAATACAAGGTATAAGGGAGCTTTTAGAGAAACATTTCAATCATAATATTCAACTATAAACATATCTGATTTGATTTAACCATATTTCTACTTTTAACTTATCTAAAGCAAGCTTTGGTAAATTCTTAGATACAAGACAAAATTAGTTTGTTAATATCCAAAATGAGTTATGGACTGGAAACTTATTAATCTTTCAAAAATGGACTTGCTATCTAATATGTCAAAAAAGTAAAACAAGATTTGCTCACCTAAGAAAACATGAACAAGGAGCACACATGTAATTGCTGGTTGCAGGAAGGCAGACAAGACAGGCAGGCAGGCAGATAAATGAGCAGACAACAGGTGAATGTGGTGAATGCATCTTGCTTTTAAGTCATGTATAAGGTACAATGGATGCAGATTCACCGTGACTCATGAGGTGGTTTGAGGGTTGGACAAAACACAATGAGTGGCAAAGCTGAACAAACATAACATGCTGGGGTATCACAACAGAAAATAAGTCTCTTGATATTTAGGCAGTGTGTGCACATCTCCGTATCTCTCACTCTGGATGCAGTGAGGGTGGGTGTGACACATCCATGGAACAAGGCTCTCATCATGCGAATAACTTGGTCGACTGCATCATTGCTAACATACAATCAAATGAGACAATAGATGCTTTTTTTGTGCAAGCACACCAACAAGTCAACAAGTTATCCATTATCATTTAGTGTGAGCTATAGAGTCCTTTTTAAGGTAAAACTCCAGTAAATCCTAAAGTGACACATCAAATGTATCACCAGTTAACTCTTGTTAGGAACCAAAACATTGTATATCAGGTTTGCGCTCAGATCAATGAAGTAAGACAAGAAGAATGACTCTCATCCATCCATCCACAAGAACATGGTATTCATAACAGAATCTTCTCAGGACTGCTGTTGCTAAAGCAGAATCTCACCAAGCTCTTCATCTCGTCTTGGCGTTCCGGGGGTGCTAGAGCCCCCCGTTGCCCCTCCCAGTCCACTGCTTGTGTGAGAATGTACGGTGGAAGCCTGGGTGCTATGGACCACACTGTTGTTGTTGCTGTTACTTCTGCCTTCCAAGCTGGAAAAGTAAAACATTTGAGATTTCAATTAAAAGGAAATGAAACTTGAGGAAGGGTGAAAGGCCAGAGAGATTAGCTACATATATGTGGAGAAAGAGACATGAAGAGACAAGGAAAACAAAAAAAAAGGTGAAATATTTGATTCCATACAATTATTTATTGCCATTTCTAAAACATCTTCTATTTCTTAGTATATGGTTACTCCTGTCTTAAAGAATAAAGTTTCTTCAAGCAGCTTTTGTGACAATGACCTTCTCCCCTGAACTGGCATAAAAGAGCAAGATTTACCTGTTGATATTCACATTGTAACATTAGAGCAAAATCTATTATGCATTAGTATTCAAAATATCAAGATATCACAAAGTAGTTCAATAAAAGTTCCGAGATGGACCACATCTGAAGATGTTTGGCCTTGTTTGGCTGGGCTGGGCATCTGAAGATGTATTTTCTATTCTTCTCTAATGATATGATAAGAGTCTATATAAGATATATTTGCAAAGTGATATTAATCAGTATTTGATATGATGCAACAGTTCTACAACTGATGGAATAACTAGCTTGTATTTTGAACAAATAAATGGAGTGCAAAAGGTATGAGACACTGAAAAAAAAAAAAAGAAAAAAGAAAAAAAAAAAAATCCCCCGACAAGGAACCACCTTGTCATGGCGCAGGGGCTTGAACTCCTTCCTTGGACAAGCCCGCTCTGGATTTGGCCAGTCTCTCTGTCCCGTTGAGGTGACCTTCCAGCGGCGGGTTCTCTGAGGAGGGATGACTAAGTGTTCCTAGGTGCTGATCTAGTAGGTGGGGTCGCAACCCCCTGGTCCTCCCCACAAGGGGGCCAACACCGTGCGTGGTGGTGCCCCTGTGCGCTGGGAGACGGGAGTCCTGGAGGTTGAGCGATGCCGTGTATGAGTACGCCCTGCGGCTAGCAACACGCCTCTTTGGTCCTCTATTCCAGCAAGACGGGTGGCCTGATCTCGACTCGGTTAGGTCAATCGGCTGGTCTCTCTTTCGAGCTAGGCTAGGGTCAAGTAGCCGCTGTCTTACAGGCAATCGCATGGTCTTGAGAGTGCCATTAACGCGAGGCCGGGGTTGCGTATATCCTCCCACCACCCCTGAGCATGGACTCAATACAAAGCTTCCCCTTGTTGGACTCCGTGGTGGGTGGGGGCGTGAAAGGATGAATCGAACTGCTTGTCACATGGCATCTATACCACATAAACCCATGACTGACATCCCTGTTGACAAACCTTGCATGAAGATGACAAAGGCTGTCACCTTAGACCCCTTCGAGAGCTTTGATGACAAAAGGGAAAAGATGGGCAGGGCTCTGGCATCGGTCCAGGAAAAACCCACCCAAGGACCTCAGGCTGGACCCTCCAAACCAACCCCAGGCTCTGACAAATCTCTGGCGTCGGTCCAGACGAGAAGTCAAACAAAAAATGGAAGCCAGACAGGACCCTCCAACCCTACTGGCCCCACCGGCAAAACTCCAGCGTCGGTTCGGAGAACAGGCAAACAACCTCAGACGGCTTCGGACTCAGAGGGAGAGTCTGTAGCCCCAAGTCGGTTCCCCCAGTTTAGGGTTCCCCCAGTTTAGGGTTCCCCCAGTTTAGGGTTCCCCCTAAACCGGAAGGATTCGACAATGCCTACCAGATAGTATGGGCTCTGGAAACCCAGAGACAGTGCCGTCTGACAATTAGAATTGCCAGAGACAATGGCATGATAATCATTCCAAAGGACCAAGCCACCCTCACCTTCCTCCAGGAGACTGACAAGCTCCTGGATGGGCGGAAGGTGAGCCTGTCGGCTCTGACTCCAGAAGAGAGGAAGTCCAAGATGGTGCTTCTTGGCTTTCCTCTGATGTATGACCTCGAGGTCATCACTGCCCATTCCAAGGTGGTGGGAGCTTCTTGACTTTTGAAAGGGAAGCACCCAACCAGGCAAGTCCTAGTAACTTTGGAGGGAGCTCCAGTTGCGTCCTTGGATCTTGGCAATTGGGGCTCTTACAGACTCAGGACATACGTCCCAGACCCACTCCGATGCTTCACGTGCCAGAAGTACGGACAACACAAGGCCATTTGCTCTGCAAAGCCGAAATGTGGTGTCTGTAGTCAGGCACTCAAAGCACACAAAGATGGCAAGTAAGACATCACTGCCAAGTGCCCAAACTGCCATAAAAAACACCACGCCTGGAGCCTCGGATGTTCTGTCAGAAAGTTGTCGTTGCAAAATGACCAGACTTTGTTCCCGCCCCTCTAGGCACTTATGTCTGGGGGCAGAACAAAGGGGTAAAGGCTCCCCCTCCTCCTAAGAGGAATGAAGCACCACCCAAAGCGAAACCAGCACTGGACGCCTCCAACACAAAAGAGTTTCCGGCGCTGGTGGATGTTCCAAGACGGAAACAGATCCGGAAGGGGTCTGGGAACACCTCAAAGGCTACCCCAAGAGCGGAGAGACCGACTCTGTTCACAGAGAAGGACTTGACGCTCTTGCTGAAGACAGTTGTCACAGCAGTTGCGACGGCATTGGGAAGGACCAGCGAGGAGACGGAGAAGGCAGTCGAGGTAGCCATGAAGGCAATGACTCAGACCGTCGCTGCTCTGAAGGAAAAGGACATGAGGCCCAAGGCCACAACTCCCACTCCAACTCAGGGCGAGACTCCTTCCCCCACAAACCCCCAGGGCGAAACTTGTCTCCCCGACAAACCTGCGGCCAAGACCACACTGGCAGAGCCTGCGCCCAAACCCCAAAGGGTGAGGAAGCCACGGCCACCCAAAAGGAAGGCCAAGGCGACCAGGAATACTCCACCTCCCAGGAGACCTAGCCCTTCCAACTCGACCTGTCCTGACGACAGTGACGAGTCAAGTGAGGAAATCACACTCAGTGTGGAACTCACCAAGGAGTTGTCAGACTCCGAAATGTCTGACGATACCCACACTGGGGCATCGGACACAGAGACCGAATACCTCGACGTCAATGACTTAATGAACGCAGACAAGCACTATGGCCACTAACCTAAGCATACTGCAGTGGAACATCAACAGCTTCTCCCCTAAGGCCGCCCTTCTCCACGCGATCGTGCGATCTCGGAACATTGATGTTGTCATGCTCCAAGAGACGCTAACAGGGGAATCTGTACGCTTCTCGGGATATCATCCCTTTGTGCTACCGAGTACGCAAGGTACCAGAGGCCTGATTACCCTTGTGAAGTTGACTATCCCCTGCTCCCTGATTGCCCATCCTGGGCAGTGTGGAGAAGGTGTCGAATCCCTTGCTGTTGAGATCCATTTGGCCGGGGGTCCTCTCAAGCTGTACAATATATACAGTAGGCCAAACTGTAGGGGCTTAGACACCAGTGAAGCCTGTGCTGCTGCAGCACATGAGCTAATTCTCATAGGGGGGGACTTTAATGCCCACCACCCCATCCTGGCTCCCACTCAGAGACGTGATGCGGCAGGCTGCCATATAGCCGAGGTACTAGAGTTATGCCCAGAGATTGCTCTTCTTAACAGCCAGGAGCCTACGCATGTTGGCGGGGGGGTCCTTGACCTCACTTTGTCACGGCAGCCCTGGTCAAGAGAATTAGTTGGTCTGTGGACAACACTGCCACAAGCCATCATTATGGGATAATCACCACCATCTTGGATGCTGGCCCGGCACCCATGCCCAAGCACAATCCTCGATGGAAGGTGGAAAGAGCCAACTGGAAAGCCTTCCAGGAGGCTCTGGCCAAGTGCCTCAGAACCAGTGACTCCTCACTTAATGATAATGTGGATATACTTGAGGCCAGACTAGTAAATGCCATAGACGAGGCAGCCTCAGAAACCATCCCCAAAACTCGTCCATGGTCCGGGTGTTTCAAGGATGCCTGGTACTACAATGATGAGATTAAGGAGGTCAACCACAGAATCAATATGTGCAGAAGACACTTTCGCAGACTGAGAACTCCCGAGAACCACGCTCTTCTGAGAGAGGCTCTCAGGGATGCTCAGGAAACTGCTAAGAGGTTAAAGCAGGAAAAGTGGCTGGAGTGGTGTGAGTCCTTTGGCCACCAAACCTCCCTTTCAGAATTGTGGAACCGTATCAGACGGGCCACGAATCGCTCAGCCCCAAAAAAGACCCACCATGACCTGCGGTCGGAGGCGGAGAGATTGGCACTCGAGTTCTCTGCTAGAACAAGTAGCGTCGGTCTACCAGCAGAGCTGAGGGCATGCCAAGAAGAACTGCTCCCAGGCAGGCATGCCCTCATCAGATAAAAGGCGGTCAAGTCTGATGATACAGATGTCATGTTCTCTCTGAGGGAATAACGGCGGACATACAAGACCAGTTCCTGGTCAGCCCCGGGTTGCGATGGGATCTCCCGCCCCATCATTGCCCACCTAGGACATGAAGGTGAGTTTGCACTTTTGCATCTCATCAACAAGTCCTGGGAAACTTCCTCACTGCCACAGTGCTGGAAGAGGGCTGATATAATTCCCGTCCCCAAACCAAAGGAGCCGGGACGGTACCGCCCCATCTCCCTGCTTAGCTGTCTGGGAAAGACAGCAGAGAAAATGGTACTGAATCGGCTCCAATGGAAGCTGGGACCTCCACATGAACACCTACATGGGTTCACAAGGGGCAAGAGCACTACCCACAGCAGCAGACGGGCATGTTGTCATACACACAGACTCTAGGGCCGCCATTGACAGCCTGCAACAAAGCACGCCCCTTGATAACGTTTACCTAGTAACCACGATTCTCACCATTGCTCAGAGAATCCTGGATCAGGGAAGACGCATCATCATCAACTGGATCCCAAGCCATGTTGGTATTGAAGGGAATGACGTAGCTGACAGGTTAGCGGAGGAAGGCAGTAAGAAACCCTTGAGTGATCTTGTGGTGCATCCTAGCTGGGAACTGCTAAGGCGTAAAACGATGGTTGCAGGGCAGGTCGGTGCCCTGCAGCGACACAGAGAGGAAGTGAGAACCTCCCGCTCGGCCAGCTGGTACTCAGACGCCACAGGCTATGAGTCGCTGATAATCTCTCCTAGAATATCAAGGTGTGCTGAAGTCAGTCTGCACAGACTGAGAATAGGCTACCCTTGTGCGTGGCAAATCATCCCCACTATTGGGCAAGATGAGCGACGCTGTGAGCATTGTGGTGCGCCAGACACCAAATTAGAGCACTACCTGATGGAATGCGAGCACACTCGCTTCCTCAGGCAGGGCCCAGAGACGACAGCCGCCGGGCTGGTTAGACGGCTATGCCTGTCACTTGCCCCCTGGCAACTGGAGCGCCTACAGGCAATCCAACCGCCACAATAAAAGTTCAGTTATGATGATCAGATGAGTCAGCACTTATAGCCAATAGAGACCAGGCTACCCCATCCACACAACCCGGGCGAAGCGACGTCTTCGCAAAATCTCTCTGAACTGAGCTGAATTGAATTCAGCGATGATGATCAGATAAGATTAGATAAGATGAGTCAGCACTCATAGCTGGCAGAGGCCAGGCCGCCTTGTGCATATAGCCCGGGCGAAGCAACGTCTTCGCAAATCTGTCTGAACTGAACTGAACTGCAAAAAATGTCTATAGCAGAACTTTTTGATATTTTGAAGACAAAAGTGTCCTTTTAGGAAAACAAGGAACAGAGGAGGAGGAGGAGGAGGAGGAGGAGGAGGAGGAGGAGGAGGAGGTGGAGGAGGAGGAGGAGGAGGAGGTGGAGGTGGAGGAGGAGGTGGTGGAGGGAGAGGAAGAGGTGGTGGAGGGAGAGGAAGAGGTGGTGGAGGGAGAGGAAGAGGTGGTGGAGGGAGAGGAGGAGGTGGTGGAGGGAGAGGAGGCTCTAACCACCTAAGGGAGAGGAGATAGAGGTAGGAAAGGATGAAGGGGAAGAGGTGGAAATAGAAAAAGACACAAACAAAGGACAAAGGAGAGAAAAACACTACAAATGAACATAAACAGCATCATCAGATTAAATGAAAATACAGCTAAGGTAAAAAACACTAAACTCTAAATAGCAAAATAATTTCTAATAGAATTTACACTTTTCCACAATGTACCCTTCAATTCTTTCATTGACGGTTCCTTTTTTCTTAACCCATTGCAGACGGAAATAAATTTGCTTGCCCAACCTCCAGGATAGGTTTTATTTTAGAGAGAGACCGCTTGAAGCAATTTAATATGAATCATCCCACTCTTTCAGTCATTCCTTGTAAAACTAGAGCGGTTTTTGTGTTTTTATTTTTTGGTGTGTTTTATTGAGTTTAGAGACTTATATGTGCCATATGACAGGCTCTATCAGTGCTGCAGTTGACTAAAATTGTAGTATATTATCCATATTAGCTCATTATTTCCTTTATACTCAATGTGATAGAAGTATTGCTGTTTTATGGGAAGACAACTTTATTTTTTCGTATTTTTGTGCTGTCATGAACAAATTCGAAACATATAACCCCCTACAATAAAGATAACAAGAAGAGGTAGGGAAGAGGAATGAAACCTGTGCTTGTGACTGTGAGTGCCACAATGAAAGGCATCCATATTGGCACAGGAGCACATTTTAGACACTGGGTATGGATTGAGTCACCTTCCTCTTCTCGTTCTGCCTGCACATCCTTCATCGGCGGTAGTTTTGAGCAAGGGTTAATCAACTTAGTGTGTGCCATCTCTCTATAGAGACTGTGCTTGCTAGAGACCGTGGATGGGTGCCATTCAAGGCTCTCTCTCCTGTTGGTGCTAGGAAAAAGTGGTGCCATCTAGGTTTTGGACGTTAAGCTAGCACGGTATTATGGTAATTATAGTAATTATGACTGCAGTAGCCATCATCATTCATTCCTTTTTCATAGCACAATAAAATAGCATAGTATTCCAAAATCCCCGAACGTCATGTACATCAAGACGCCCATCGTCAGGCCAAAGCTCCTATGTCATGTATGTCATGACACCCGTACACAATGGGTTAACAGTCAGAATAAGAAACAACAATTCAATAATTACAGAAGCAACATTCCTCGCATCACCCAATCAGTGAGGTTCAACCAAGAAGAGCCTTTGCAAAAAGCAACCTCAAGAGGAGTAACCAAGAGAAATACCACTTTTGGAGCTCACCTCTTCCCTGCCACCAGCGAGTTCCGCATGAGCGCCTTCTGGTACATGGCCTCCTTTTCCTCTGCTCTTTTCTGCAGTACACGGATCATAGCGTCTCTCTCGGCCACATGGCTCTCCAGCTCACGGTTCCTGTTCAGGGTAAAGTACAGTTAGTGTCTGTCTCTGAGTTAGAATTCAAGAGTAATTCAAGAGTGAGTGAGGGCTCACTTTGTGGGTGGTGAAAGACAGAAGATGGGGTAGTGTGTGTGTCCTCATGTGACTGTGTTGTGTAGTTAGTGTAGAAATGTTTTATTCTAGAATGAGTGTGGGTTTTTTTTAGTGATTGAGGTAATTCTATACTTTATGTATATATGTGTTTGTTATATGTACAGAGTTCAGTTCAGACAGATATGCGAAGACGTCGCTTCGCCCGGGCTATATGCTCAACGCGGCCCGGCCTCTGCCAGCTATGAGTGCTGACTCATCTTATCTAATCTTATCTGATCATCATCGCTGAATTCAATTCAGCTCAGTTCAGAGAGATTTTGCGAAGACGTCGCTTCGCCCGGGTTGTGTGGATGGGGTAGCCCGGTGTCTATTGGCTATAAGTGCTGACTCATCTGATCATCATAACTGAACTTTTATTGTGGCGGTTGGATTGCCTGTAGGCGCTCCAGTTGCCAGGGGGCAAGTGACAGGCATAGCCGTCTAACCAGCCCGGCGGCTGTCGTCTCTGGGCCCTGCCTGAGGAAGCGAGTGTGCTCGCATTCCATCAGGTAGTGCTCTAATTTGGTGTCTGGCGCACCACAATGCTCACAGCGTCGCTCATCTTGCCCAATAGTGGGGATGATTTGCCACGCACAAGGGTAGCCTATTCTCAGTCTGTGCAGACTGACTTCAGCGCACCTTGATATTCTGGGAGAGAGTATCAGCGACTCATAGCCTGTGGCGTCTGAGTACCAGCTGGCCGAGGGGGAGGTTCTCACTTCCTCTCTGTGTCGCTGCAGGGCACCGACCTGCCCTGCAACCATCGTTTTACGCCTTAGCAGTTCCCGGCTAGGATGCACCACAAGATCACTCAAGGGTTTCTTCCTGCCTTCCTCCGCTAACCTGTCAGCTACGTCATTCCCTTCAATACCAACATGGCTTGGGATCCAGTTGATGATGATGCGTCTTCCCTGATCCACGATTCTCTGAGCAATGGTGAGAATCGAAGTTACCAGGTAAACGTTATCAAGGGGCGTGCTTTGTTGCAGGCTGTCAATGGCGGCCCTAGAGTCTGTGTGTATAACAACATGCCCGTCCGTCTGGGCTGCATGGGTTAGGGCTCCCATAATAGCTACTGCCTCTGCCTGGAGCGAGGAGGCATTGTCTGATACCCGCATAGCTTTCTCTATGCCCCTTGCTGCAAAACCGGCACCTGCAGTGCGGGTGGTGGGGTCTCCAGAACCATCCATGAAGTAGGTTTTACTATTCAGCAGCGTGACTGCTGTAATGTTCCTCTCCGCCTCAGCCTTCAATAGAGGCGGTGAGTACTGTTTTTTTCTTCTTGATAGACTCATGACAGAGAACTCTATCAAGGATCGTGCCCACGGCGGGGCTGAGACATAGTCAGGGTGGGGAAGGTCATGCCCTTAATCAGTAGTGTCTCTTTGTGCCTCCATATATATCTGAACAAGCTTTTGTGTACTAAGCAATTTACATAAATCTGACAGTTAGACAGCTAGCAGGATAACTCTACCTACACAGTTCCCTGTCCCATACTCCCATGCTCTGCCTCCTCCTCCCTTTCAATTTAGGCCTTGCAGTAACTACTCTAAACTTTGTCACTATGCTGCTCAGCAACCATTTGACATATCACAAAAGAAATACTGTATGTGAAACAAATCTCTCCAAAATTCTCAAATACAAATTTACCTCTCTTCTCTCCTTCTCCCTTTTTGTTACCATTTTATACCAATATATCAACACAACCATGCCCACATAAGATAATCATGTACCCAATGAAATACAGATAGATGTCTGTTGTGCAAAAGAGAAATTGAGAATTTACCTTTGCTTTTCTTTGTCTCAAGATCACTCTTCTAAATTTTATCCCTCTGTTGCTGTGCAAAAATTTGACATACTGTTGTGAGAAGAAAATTTTCTGTTGTGTAAATCAGACCTCCCTAAACTCTAACCACCTAATTAACCATTTGTGAAATAGGGGGAGGGTTCTGAGGACTTGCACTCTTTTAGGGGTTAACCCCCCCCCCAAAAAAAAGGAGAAAGAAAGAAAGAAAGAAAGAAAAGAACAAATAGTCTGATCTAAGAAAGACTATCCAAAAGCATCCTAATCAATTAGTACATCATACCAAAAACAGAAAAAATAAATAAACGAGAGAAGAAAAAGGGAAAAAAAGAAAGATAAAAAAAAAAAGTCTCCCACACTCACCTAGCCTCGTATTCCGTCTGCTTCTTGTTCATATTGTGTATCTCATCCATGTGCCGCAGCTTCTCTGACTTAGCCTGGGCAATCCGGCGCTCACTCTCTTGACTCGTCTTCTCCAGGGCCGCAATCTTGGCATCCCTGTAAGGTTTATCTTCTTCTCTTAATAAATGGAAATCACATATATGACTTCTAACAGCAAAATATATGTATAAATGGGAGCATTTGGATACAATTAGCAATGTACACAGAATAATAATTATCATCTTATAAAAAAAAAATCTCCATTAATCTACAATCATTTACATTGCTTATACAGACACAAATATGTACATTAATCTTTATGATGCCTTGAATAATATCAAAATTTATATCCACTTGTATGTATATTGTACTACACGTGTGTGTGTATATATAAATATCTTTGTCTATCTATTTACCAATATATATGAATGAATGTATATACAAATATTGATGTGTGTGTGTGTGTGTATGTGTGTGTGTGTGTGTGTGTGTGTGTGTGTGTGTGTGTGTGCGTGTGCGTGTGCGTGTGCGTGTGCGTGTGCGTGTGCGTGTGCGTGTGCGTGTGCGTGTGCGTGTGCGTGTGCGTGTGCGTGTGCGTGTGCGTGCATGTCCACAAGTGTGTTTTAGATAAATTTCAAAAGCCTGTATGGCTTAAATATATTACAAGCAACAAATATCAATAATGTCAAATATCAGGGTATCAACCACTGCAGTAGTAACAGTAATAATAACAATAACTAAAACAACATAGGTAAATGTTTTAAAAATACAATATTGGGTGAACAAGCAAAGAAGCATGCCAAGTTGCTCATAATGCACAATGCAGAAGCCCAACATGCCTTTAAGCATATACCTCTGAGATTAATTCATAAAAAAAAAGCTAAAATGGACTGTTATAATCCCTGCTTTTAGTTGATGAAATCACAACCTATATATCTATTTATCTACCTATATATTCAGCTATTCATCTGGATGCTGCACAAATATATTTAATAATTGTGTATCTGTTAGCTTAACCCATCAATGACGGAGCCGAAAAGGCTGCAGCTGGTCATCTCACTGGGTATATTTCACAGCACCTGGGCCTAGCGTTAAAGGTATATATATGCTGAAGCAGCAGACACCTGCCACATGGCCAATCACCCAGCAAGAAGACCAGCCAAGCAATGACTCTGTCTCTGTCTGTCTGTCTGTCTGTCTGTCTGTCTGTCTGTCTGTCTGTCTGTCTGTCTGTCTGTCTGTCTGTCTGTCTGTCTGTCTGTCTGTCTGTCTGTCTGTCTGTCTCATAAAGAATAATATACAAGTCTATGTATAAACATGAATGTCCATGCAGATGTGCTTGCTTGTTTGCATATTGCATGTACAAAAGAATATTATGAATTACCAACACACACCAAGACTGTCTTGTTGGTAAAGTTTTTGACCTGACAATGGGCTTACCTCTTAAGAAGACTCAAAGGAGGGTTGACATTTTTGGTATATATTAGTTTCATGAAAGCAATCTTAGTGTTGTTTTTTTCACACATTAGTGAATAAAGATCATCGAAACAGACACACAGCAAGCGACTGAAATCCCACAACCTCATAAACCTGATCATAGTGAGCCCGTTGTCAGGCCAATGGTTTAGGCATCATGTGTTTTCATCAGGTAAATAACAGTTCATTATTCGGGTACAAGATTAGATTTAAAAAGAATCTAGTTGAAGCATCCTACCCATTCACAGCTGGAGAGGAATCTTATCTGTCTGGTATAACTGACTGGTGCTTTCTCTGTGCATTTGACCTTCTATGAAATGGAAGTGTTATCAAGTGTTATGAGAAATATCACTCTCTGAGTCAATTTACTTATAATGCATATTAAGTCATGTACTAAAAAAATAAATATAGAGGATGCAACTTGACAAGTATCAACAATGAATAATGACTAAATATTATTTCTTTTACAGTATTAACAAAAACAATATGATGTTAACAGGGAAAGTGAAGAAGGTGGTTACTTCACATCTTTCTGACAGACACCCATATTTGCCAGATGAAAGTTCACTTTAATATTGATCTAAAATAAAAGTGTGACACCCAGTCAGCAAGTTAAGGTATTTAAAGTTAAAGTATGTTGAAAACATTACGGAGAGTGGTTTGGTTTTATCCCCCCCCCCCCAAAGGAATACTCATCAATACAAATCATAAAACAATATCTAACATGTATCTAATAAACAGAAATGAAAATAGAAAATCAAAACAGAGTTTACATTCACAAATCATCATCCAACCATGAATGAGTAAAGGAGTAAAGGATGTAATATCTACGATTCTCTTTTTAAAGCAAAACAGGCACGGTAAATATTAATGAATCCTAATGCTCGCACTCATACAACAAACCTAATAGAAAGAAACATACAGCCATACTAAAGTTTGTCCATTATTGTGCATATTGTGTTAAAGAATTCAATGTTACACAAAGAACACACAATATAATTAATACTTTATCTGTAGCAATGTGATGTTTATCATATTTTATTGCATTTTCCTCCCAGATCCTTTTAATGCAAGAAAAGAATTTCCTGCAAATGAACACAACTGACTTTATCACCAATGCCCTCTAATAAGCATGAACAAAGGATAAAATTTTAGCACTTCATCTGGATGCAGGTGGCAACAAAGTGGAGTTTTTATTGAGATACAGTAACTTGAGTAATTTAAAGTAAGATTATTAACGCAAGAATGTGGGATGAAAAAGCGTGATTATTTCATGCATTATGAATTGGTCTTAAATAGCTTGACAGATGTAAGAATGAAGAGAAACAGGGAGCAATTTGAGTCTAATCTTTCATGTTTCCAAGACATCTCTTGCTGTGATACGGTTCTAAGGGATAGACTAATGTCATATTGCTCTTTATTTCCCCCTCTCTTTCATAAGATTCATCACTCTTCCACATTCATTTAGGTCCTTGTTCCTCATCATTTGTTCACTACTTTATTAATTTACATTCCTCACTCATTCATACATTTAATCTCCCCCCTCCCTCCCACTCAGCTCTCTTCTCATATCACTCCCTCTCCTTCATTCACACACACACACACACACACACACACACACACACACACACACACACACACACACACACACACACACACACACACACACACACACACACACACACACACACACACACACACATACACACACACACACAAACACACACACACACACACACACTCTCTCTCTCTCACTCCTACTTTTTCCTCATACATATCCCTACCCTTCCCCATATACACACACCCTCTCCAACCCCTATTCAGTCACCTTCTTACACACACACACACACACACACACACACACACACACACACACACACACACACACACACACACACACACACTTACACTTACACTTACACTTACACTTACACTTACACTTACACTTACACTTACACTTACACTTACACTTACACTTACACTTACACTCACACTCACACTCACACTTACACTTACACTCACACTCACACTCACACTCACACTCACACTCACACTCACACTCACACTCACACTCACAACAAAATGCAAGTGTTAACTGAAAAGATGAGGAGGGCATCAGTACGCATTCTGAGGGATTCCGGTGGGTGAGGAGGAGACGCACTTGGGCAGAGACACTGCATCAATGGCCAGCTGTCTCATGGCCGACTCCTGAAGGTAGCGCTGCTCCCACTTGGTCACTTCCCCCTCCAGCACCATGATTTTCTCTTCCTTCTCACGCAGCTCTCGCCGGAGGTCGCTCAGTTTGCTTGCCGGCTCCTCCTGGAAGAGTCAAAGTGTCCATTGGTGATGAGTGATGAATGGTGATTGATGATTAGTATAAGGATAGTAGTAGTTGTGGTGATCATCATTATCATCATCACTATAAAATTACAAAATTATAATATAAAACAAACATCTTTTTCTTTGTAAACAATAACAATGATCTAAACATATACAGCCTATCAAACAACATCAGATTTCCATTCCTTTCCTCTTTTTTGCCACTTAAGCCAGAATCCATTCCAAAACAAGAAGTTGCTCAAAAGTTTGCACATGTCCGCCAAGCACTGACCTGTCTTACGCCAAGCCTCAGCTGCTCTATTTCCTTCTCCAATCTCTGGCGCAAGTTCTTCTCTGACTGTTCCCTTCGGTCAGCTGCCAGTTGTAGAGAAACTAAGAGTCGCTTCAGCTGCCCTGCCTGTTCCACCAAGTTCTGTTTCTTTCGTAACTGGAGGGGGATAGATATGAAAAAAAAAACAGGGATAGAGATTAAAGAACGGGGATAGAGATCAAAGAGCAGGAAGTTAAAGTAAAATATTATAGTTTCTATTAACTTACAATACCATTAAATATTATGTATATGTACAGAGTGATTATACACCTTCTGGAAGTATTTAACTTATTGATGCCTAGGTACACACACTGTCCATTGTAGTTTTGCTTGATCACTGGCACTTTGTCACCAAAGAGTCAATTAGTAGACCTACTTGCCCTCACTTTACTCTACTCCCTGAACTTTTGAGGAAAAAGTTATCATTATCTTTATTATGTTCGTAGTGATGATAACATTAAGTAATACAAGAACTTTTTTTTCCCAATCCAATAAATGGGGGTAAACAGGAAAGGTCAGGTAGGCCAATCTAATGGCTCCTTGGCACTTGTGGACTCCCTGCATTGTGTTAATATGTTGCAATTTCATTAAGACTTTATCATCAATAAGAACAATGTATCTCATAAAGAAAAGCCTCGACTTTAAAAAATGTAATCATAGAGACAGTAAAATAAAGCTAATGCAGCAAAAATCTAAATAATCCTATTCCATTTTAACACAATAAGAATAAACAATTTTAGAGCAACCTTACTCAAACCTCAGCAATTGTACGTACCTCTTCTTCGAGCTTCACCACATTTGCCTGGGCATTGGTCAGAGCAGAGTCTAGAATGTCAATGTGCGTTCGCTGTTCGTTCAAAGTCTGCCTTTGGGCTGTTAGCTCTATTTCTTGTCTTTCTTTAGCTGCTATAAGCTCTTTGTCTGTAACCAATGAATAATAGTTACAAAAACATATTTCTATACATATATAAACATTTCTGCAAACCTTACCTCAAAAATGGGAACCTATATACATACATGGATACGCTTACACATGGCGGATATTCCTAGTTCTGAAATTGGCACAAACAGACAAATACCTTTATAAGAAGACATTTAGAAGTAAACCAGAAGCTACACATAAACAAACCATAAAAGCATCCTTACTCTGGGAAACCAACTGGGCTATAAACACATCCCGTTTGTTGAGCTCTTTGCGAAGGGCATCAGTGTTGTCAGATGGTATAGCGCGGTTGGCAATCTGCGTGGAGAGTACATCTACTTGGTCCTTCAGGTCGGCATTAAGGTCAGTCAGCCTCTTCACCTCAGCCTGCAATTTATGTCTGGCAAGCCTTTCCAGCTGTTCTCGCCGCTCAGAGAGTTTCACTAGCCCCTCGTGTGCTTCATGTACTTTTATGATTTCAATTTCAAACTGTTAAAAAAATTAAAATTAAAATTAAAACAATATTATGTTACCAATACGATAGTTCCTTAACAGACTGACTGGTTATATCATTTCATATACAAATGGTTAGAGCTGTGCATATATATAAAACCACATATACTTTGAAGAGTAATATTTACAAGAAATTTATCAAAAATCCTTATAGAAATTCAATGTGATTCTGCTTTTCTTCAAACTTACCATCTCTCCTAATAATAAACATTCAACAAAGAGAATGATAAAAAATGTGAAACTTACCCTCTGTAGTTTGGCCACTTTCCTGTGGTACATGTCTATCTCCATCTTCAGTGCCTTATTCTCCTGTACCAGAATGTCAGCCATTTCTTGCAGGTGTCCATCTGCGTGGTCTGTCTGCCCGGAAACAATCCTGAAAAAGGATGCTATTAGCTTGACTAGAAATCAACAAATCAGTTTTAAGGATGGGATAAATCTAATTGATTTTTATGTAATGAAGATATAGTTTTAGTTATTAGATGCAACTGAGTATGCTATAGAGCAGGGTTTTTTAGCCATAGGTAGGCAACACAGGGTCCATATATATTTTTGTATTAAGGGATTTTTTGTTGCCACTGTTACTTTATTACTTTGTGACATACTTTGTGTATGTCATAGACTGTATGAGGTAATCAACATTCAAAAAATTTGTACATTTATCGCATGATATGTTATACTTGTGTGGGTCCATAACTTCCACGTAATTATCAGGAAGGCCCATGATAAAAAAAAAAGTACAGATCCTCTGCTTTAGAGTATTTTGAGTATCTTTGTAGTTCATAATCCATCTGAAGCTTATCAATTAAATTCAAGATACAAAATGTTGCAAGCCCATGAATATAATAATGTTTTATGAATATTATAGTGTTAATCCTTTATCTATCCTACAAACTCATTATCAACAATGAATAAATCTTGTCAATAATGATAAAGACAGGTGATGAACTCATCCGGAGTTTACTGTTCACTGACAAATTTTTAGGTCTAAAATTTCTGTATGAATTGCATTATTTGCAATCACGAAATTTAATTATGCACATATCAAAATAAAAGAAGTGAACCACTTTTAAACATTTGTAGGTAAAATTTCTCTACTTTCTTGAGTTGCTGTGTAAAATTTTTGCTTCCTAAAACAGAATTCTGTGTAACTAAACCTGGATCTTTCATAAGGCCATTAAGTCATGTAATCAATTTTTAAAATCCTTACAAAATGTGCATGATACCTACTTACCTTTGACTGAGCAGCTCCTTGGGACTTGTGGCTTCCTTGGCATTGCCAAACTTGGTCAGATCAGGCTGTGACTTTGAGAGGTTGGACTTCTCAGGGCCGTGCTTGGCCAGCTCCATCTGCTGCTCCAGCTTCTCTGACTCCTGCAGCCGCCAGATGGGGTAGGCTGGAGGGGGAGGCAGGTTAACCACATCATAACTAGGGGCAGCGTCCACCAGGTTGTACTGCAGTGGCATCTGGGAGAGGTCTCGCCCAAAGGGCCCTGCGTTCTCAGTGAGGAGGTTGATACCACTATTGGAACTGGAAGCACTCTGGTCGCTGTGGCCGCCCTTTCCCTCTCGGCCCAAGAGGTGCTTCAAGACCTCCGACTGGTCCAGGTATGAGGAGGGGATGTCTGGCAGGTCCGTGGCAGTGGTGTGGGAAGACAGCTTGGAGGAACCAAGGATGTTGTTCTGACTGAGATATGAGGGCACAGCCGTCTTCTGAGTGAGTGCAGAAGAGTCGAGCACCGATGAATTCAACAAGGATGAGGAGATGAGGCTAGAGTTGATGGCAGATGAGTTGAGTACAGATGAGTTAAGTAGAGATGAGTTAAGATTAAGAGATTCCATATTGAGTTTGTGCACTTGGCTGTTGTAAGTGGCAGCTCCTTCTTGATTGTCATGGAGATTGGAGGGTCTGGAGTAAAGGAAAATTTCTCATATAAGAATAAAAACATATCAAAATTAATAGTGAATATTTTTATATTCAGAAAAAAATATATAAACATATCAATCAACTTATCTGTAGATATACTTATAAATACACTGGTAAATTAAGGAGTAATAAAAAAAAAGTCCTATGGCTGCTGATGATACTGAAACTGAGGTATACAGACATTAATGCTAATGTGTTCCCTTCAAAAAGGTAAAACAGAAGGGAAGTGATAAGGAAATAAAATAAACTTGAAGATGGAACTGTTACTGAATGTTTGACTGGCCTGGCCACTGGCTGAGAAGTGCCAGCCCAGAGGCTGCATGGAAGAGGTGCATCTTTTCTCTCTCTCTCTTTTGACTGAGCATAATTACTAGGCCAGTGGCAGTGACACCTTAGACTGCCATGGTCATTAAAGATTAAGGGAAAGGGGGGCAAGCAAGGCACTTATGATTATATAAAGAAGGAATTGTAATGGGAGAAGTACAGGAAAAGTATAATAGTGACAGTAACAACAGATTATCATTAACACATACGATAATGCAATTGCTATTACTAATAATAATTGTGATGGAAAAAATATGAACTTCATGACAAGAACAGTATAAAGATCTTCAATATACTAACACTGATTTTCTCCCTGCCATGGGTGTGG
>NW_028234432.1:30294531-30297031 GCF_977035675.1 Penaeus japonicus | reverse complement strand
TTCTTAATTGTTCTTGTTTATCATACAAATTACACACCTTTCCATGGTTTAGACAACTATGTCACAGAAAATTTCTTTAAATTTATTTCCACTGATTCCATGTTCTCTTTATCTGGTATTTAATCTGTATCCAAAACTGAAAACTATACAAAACTTTTTAGCACACAGAATCACATACTTTGACAACATAATTTTTTTTCTAACAGACATACCAACACTAAAGAACATGCTTTCATTCAAAACAAAAATCCATAAAGACACCACATGCTTGGGACTATTAAGAAAATATATGTTCATAATAGATATGGATAATTTGATAGTGTTATAATATTTCATGACTGAAAAACTTATAATGATTTCTCCTTGATTCAAAATTTCCTTTCCAAAATGCTGTCCAATAGCAAATAATGTCAATAAACAGTTATTCTTTCTTGTGATTGAATTTTCATAATACACAAAACTTTCTCCTAAGCCTCCTCCTATTAGCACAACACACACATGGATATTTGTAAAACAATAACAGGAATACCTTAGACAATGACAACTACTTCCAACTCTCCTTTAACCCTTTGGCAGCAGTTTTTCTATACAAGTTTATACAGCCTTGTGTCGTCATTATCACATATGGCTTGACACACCCACATCTAGGCCTATTGCTTGCCTAGAAGCAAATTTGACGCAATCTGTGACCAATGGGTTAAGTGGGCAGTGGAACTCTCCTTTAAATGGGCAATGGAACCTTCTACTTTCAAATCTGCTGCCTTTGTTCTGCCAAAATCCACCAGAAACTTACTGTGATGGAAGACCTACAACCTAAACACTTGGGTTAGTGCAGCATCAAACAACCTCTGTGCCTTCTGCACTCTGGTAAAGAGTTAAAAAAAATTATATATTCTTAAAGGTTGAAGGTTGTCAAGTGACAGAACATAGGGACAATGCAAACATACCACGTAACGGTATATGCCCAACGCCCTCTTTGCTCACGTGGGACTGAGTCAGGCCTGGCTACGGCTGCCGAAAGAAGGAACGCCCTGACCGGTGACCCAACCACCTGTCCCTTTCTCATCTCACGGACAGTGGCATCTGGCAACAGTAGAAATGGTTTTGCCACCTGAGCTGGGTACGAGCAAGAGCCATCTGCGTGGATAGGGCTCAGACTGGTTCCGTTTTTCACAATACATCACTTAGAAGGTCAACTATCTCTCTAATGACATAATATGAATAGAGATCTGTGGTCTTTGCTTTAGAGCTAATAAGCTTGGAGGCCACGTTTGGCCAGTGGCAAGAGTTTAAATGCCTTCTAAACACTTAACTGTATGTAAATAAACATGTGTGAGTGTGCTTGTGCATGTATGCGTACACATGTATTGTTGCACTTAATTTGGGTGAGAAGTGAAGGCTGGATATTTCGAGAATTCCTTGGCCTATAACCGCATAAAAACTTCTTACTTGTATATACTTGTACTATCTTTAAAATTCCCCAGTAACGTAACACACATTACAAACACATTTCCTCTACAACGACTTCATTCTAACAGCTTACACATTGCATGCTCCACACAGTCTGCACGGCACCAGACTACCCACACTTATAACTTTTCTCTCGCTGTCAATGCAAACCAAACAAAATACAAAAAAAAATAACCACATACAAACAATAGTAAGACAAAAGTCACAGGACTATCCAACAAGCACCAATAAAAACATAATAAATAGGAGGAGAGAGATTTCCTTGAAGCAACAGGTTCTCTCTACCTTCCAAGATTTCAAGTCTTCCTCTTCCTCCTCCTCCTCCTCCTTCTCCTTCCTCCTCCCCTCCCCCTTACAATATAAAAGGTCAAATCCCAAGTTTCATCCCCTCTGCAGATCGATACGTGGTCGAATTACGTGCCAGTGAAGCTCTAATGGCGATCCGAGTGACACACAAGAGACACCGCGACTCGACTTCCTTCTTTCTTGAGACATTCCTTGGGACGCCCCTTCACCCTCGCCCCGACTCGACCTCCCTCGCTTCTCTCTCTCTTTTTTACTCTTTCTCGTCACTTTTCGCCTTCACGGGGGTTGCGTGCCGTGAGTCGAGGCTTCTGTTGTGAGGTTGACTGCTACCATACACTGGCTAGACTCACGATACGCTTTAATTAACGACAAATACTTAAAATTCCTGAGATGGCGACGGAAGTTCTCTTCAGATCCGCCTCTTTTGCACTCCTTATTTCTCGGCTTAGACGCACGTTTTCCGTCACTATTTTCCTTTCACACCCTTCGTTGACACCTTATTGATCCTTCACATACACCAATAATACGAATCTCTCTCTCACAAAGGCAAAAATCCGCCATAAATACCTTACACAAACATCTTATTGTGTCTTGTAAGAAATTAGTGATGAACAAGTGACTCAAGGGGAGCGCAATGCCTGGCTTTTCTTTATTGTAACCTCTTAATCAACCTTTTTCGGTTATAAGTGATATGATTGGGGGTTTATTCTATCATTGTTATAAT
>NW_028234432.1:30277031-30279531 GCF_977035675.1 Penaeus japonicus | reverse complement strand
TAAAACAAAGCTTATTATATAAATAGACATAAGACTGATAACCAAAACCTCCCCACAGACTACAGCCACTGGTACACAGCTGACACAAATGACCCTGAGGGAGAGTGTCCTGCTGTGGAGGTCTGGCATCTGCGGAGCCCCAAGGGGATGTTTGCCATGTCCCCCCGTCCCCGCACGAACAGACCCCTGGGGGTGCGGTGGCGTGTTGGACAGGTAGTGAAGCACAAGCGATGGGGTTACAAAGGTGTCATCATAGGATGGGATCTTAAGTGTAAGGTAGGAAGGTTTTGAGTCTTGGTTTGCTTGGAGGTTTATCTAGAGGGGGGGAGGGAGGTTTCTCTTGGTTATTTGTTGATTTATTTATTATTTGTTGATTTTTATTATATTTTTATCTTTTCTTTTCAAGGATTTTTAGGGGTGGGGCATCATATGTTGAGATCGGTAGTGTTGTGTTTGTCATATGTTGGGGCTATGGTGGTTGTAATTTTCTCACTTTGTGCTTTGAAGTGTGTTATTTTGTGATATTTAGTTGTTGATTGTTCATTGTGTGGGGAGTATTCTCTCTATATTTTGCAGTTCTATGAAAGTGTTTGTGATTTTAGGTGTGATTATGTGGGGAATGTAATATGTATGATTTTAGTTTGCATTTTCCAAGTATTCAAGATTTTCATGATCATAGAAAAAGTAGAAAATTAGAGGTTGACATCAGAAGACAGGTAACATATCAAACAACAGAGATTGACATCAAAATACAGGCAACCTCTGCTTTGAAATAGGGTGGGGTCATGTTCCTGAAAAAATGTTTGCTAAATGAAATTTACTCTGTGTAAATCCATTAGAACATGAGTTAAATAATGGTCAGTGCAAGGAACCCTATTCATATCACATCCACATGTAATATAATAAGTTTCCATTCCTGTAGAATATTTTTATTCATACACAACAAAGTATCTTTTTCTCCATCTTTGCAATGAGAAAAGTCTTAGTTCTGGTTAAGATAAAGGATGAATGATGAGGTTTGCCTACATGAAATATGTTATAGAGCACCAGAATTATTATCTAGCACTCATAGCGTTTTATTTGCAAGAAAGAAAAAACAAAAAAGAGACAGAGAACATGACTTGTCTGATTGGCTGAGGACTTACACATTTGCCTAAGTATCCATCTTTGTGGTGAACAGGACTTTAGGGGTTATCTCCCTTTTTGCTCAATCTAAATCAGTATTTGTATATGTAGGACTCCCTGATGTTTTATTTATAGGTGCTTCCACCAATTAACATGCAAGTGGCCAATAAAGAGTAAAAATTATACTTTTAAATGAGCTTTATTTTCTCAAATTTTGCAATATTGATTAGGTTTCGCTAGGGAGTTTACATTGCCTAAAATATATATCAGTGAATTAATCAGAATCATCAAAGTGGGAGAAGCTATCAAAAGGGAGAACGAGGAGATACATCAGGGTACTCTTAGCCAGCCTGGAGAGGAGCTGGGTTGCCATTACTTGATGTTGACATTGTAATTGCCTGGATGTAGCTGGTGTGACAGCATTGGATGTTGATGGGATGTCTCCATGCAAATTAATGGGAGAAGGATAGTTGACAAGAATTAGGTGACTTAGAATATACTTAGTTCCCAATTGCCCACAGAAATAAATCAGCTAAAGCAAATTTTGGCATTCCTTAAATAAACAAAAGGTAGTAAATAATGGTCTTGGATAGAGTTATTTATTGATTTTTTATCTCTACTTGTTACTTTACCATCAATAAATGGTTTCCTGAGGGTGTACTCTGGTAAGATAGACATAAAATTTTGTGTGACTCAAGCATGGCAGTGTATGAGTATACAACAGGCTTAATTTGGTACTCTTTATTTACACAAACTATAGGTTTTCATAGTTTACTTATATTGTTTATTCATCTATATTATTTGCATAAAAATTAACCCCTTAAGAATGTGCTATCTTATGATCTGAAGAAGAAATACATTAAACAATCACTTCTATCTATTCTGATTCAATCTGCACAAAAATACAAGCTGTATCTTTGAAATCTACAGATTAAACTCTTCATCATAGGACAGTCATTTTATGGCTGACTGTGGAATATTGGTGCAGGTTACCCATGGGAGTTATGTGTCTCATTACTTTATAATTTTCTAGTAATAAGGATTTTGCATGGTCAGTCATGACTCTTTATTCCTTTGTTTGATTTAATAAACAGTTTGGTGACAGCTACTGTCATCCCTTTCATCAGTATCTAGAGTACAAAGTTCAGTAAGAGTCGTTGAAATCATTTAGCTATATGGTCTGGAGGAGAGTGGTAGTGATTTCAAATTATTTTTCAGTGTATCTTCATTTCAAATTGGCTTGTATAGGAAAAAAGTGATTAGATTTGTGGATAGTATGGTTGACTATTCTTTTATTTACTATATGGATGCAAGATTTTGGTTGTGGATAAGGGATGGGAAAGGGTTGATTATTAATTTAGACTTGGATTAACAT
>NW_028234432.1:30209531-30212031 GCF_977035675.1 Penaeus japonicus | reverse complement strand
AAGAAGGAGTAGGAAGGGAAGAGGAAGTCAAAAAAGTCTAAAGCGTATCAAAAAAAAAAAAAAAAAAAAAAAAAAAAAAAAAAAAAAAAAAAAAATGCCAAAAGGATGGGATTGGGGAGGGAGGGGGTGAAACCTAAAATACGATTACTTGTGACTGATATCATGGGAACAGATAATGATATTGAGATTAAGGAGTGAGGATGAAGGAATAATTAGATAATCCTATAAGATAATGAGATAAAGGAATTGGAGATTCTTGATGTTTGTTTTGGTCAACTGTTTTATTCTTATTCCTTTCTTGTCGTTTCTCCTCATTCTCACTTCGCAATTCATTCTAGATTCTGTCTAATTAAGATTCCAAAAGACGTAAGAGAGATGAGAGGTGAAGAGGGCGTTGGCATTTGAACCGAAGATCTCATTCAATTTGATAAAAGCGAAATTAAAGAGAGATAGAGAGCGAGAGGAAAACAAAATATGAAAGGAACAAAAAGAAAAAAGAGAAAGAAAATATACATTTTAAGAATGATAAGAAATATTAACACAACACACATACACACATACACACCCTCTCTCTCTCTCTCTCTCTCTCTCTCTCTCTCTCACCATAAGATAAATTTACAAAGACACCGAAACACTTACACGCATGCTGCTTCCTTCCTCGATAATGTGGGATTTCTGATCTCGCTTAACTTCGCAATAATCTGGAAAAGAGAAATTGAGAGATAAAAATATGAAAGAAAGAGAGAGCGAGAGAGAGAGATATAGTGAAAAAGAGCGAGAGGGAGAGAGAGAGAACGAGAGAGAAAGAGAAAGAGAAAGAGAGAGAGTGAGAGAGAGAGAGAGACAGAGAGTAAGAGAGAGAGAGCGAGAGAACGAGAGAGAGAGAGAGAGAGAGAGAGAGAGAGAGAGAGAGAGAGAGAGAGAGAGAGAGAGAGAGAGAGAGAGAGAGAGAGAGAGAGAGAGAGAGAGAGAGAGAGAGGAGGAGAAGAAAAGAGAGAGAGAGAGAGAGAGAGAGAGAGAGAGAGAGAGAGAGAGAAAGAAGAGAGAGAGAAGAGAGAAAGAGAGAGAAAGAGAAAAAGAGAGAGAGAGAGAGAGAGAGAGAGAGAGAGAGAGAGAGAGAGAGAGAGAGAGAGAGAGAGAGAGAGAGAGAGAGAGACAGACAGACAGACAGAGAGAGAGAGAGAGAGAGAGAGAGAGAGAGAGAGCGATAAATATAGAAAAAGGGAGAGACAAAAGTAGCTAGCGTGTGTCATTAGTTGGGAGTAAGGTGGCACTCACCAAGGAAACAGAAGGGAGAGAGAAGAGAAGGAGAAGAAGGAAAGAAGGGGAGGATTGGGAAGGATGGAGGATGAGGATGAGGATGAGGATAGGAAGGGAGAGGAGGAGGAGGGGGATGGGAAGAGAGGAGGAAGAGGAGGAGGATGAGTATGGGAAGGGAGGAGGGGGAAGAGGAGGAGGAGGAGGAGGAAGAGGATGAGAATGGGAAGAGATGATGAGGAAGAGGAGGAAGATGATGGGAAGGGAGATGATGGTGGTGGTGATGATGGTAGTGGTGGTGGTGATGATAGTGATGATGGTGATAAGGATGATGGTGATGATAATGATAATGATGATGATAATGATAATGATAATGATAATAATGATGACGATGATGATTATGATGAGGAGGATAATGATAATGAGGATGATTATGATGATGATGATGACAAAAAAAAAACGATAGCAGTGATTATGAAGATATTGATAAAAGCAATGCTGGCATTAACAAAGATAATAGTTAATTAAAGTGATGATAACGATAGTAATAATCATGATAATATGAATGGTAAAGATAATGATAATAATAATAATAGTAGTAGTAGTAAAAGTATCAATGATAGAACAACGACAATATTTATGGTCATAATTATAACATCGAAAAATGATAATCACAAAACTGAGAACAACCATTGCTAATGATAACAAAATCGATAATGACGAAGACAACAATAACAATCATAAAAGAAAATCAAGATAACAACAACAATAATAAAAAAAAAACAAAAAAAACACGAGAACGATAACAATCCTCACAACAACAACAACAAAAACAACAAGAAAACCCACGTTCAGGCAGGGTGGTCGTGGTGGGCAAAGTAGTCGAGGAGAGCGAAGCGGGCAGCATGGGTGGGGCGCCAGCATAGTGGGGCACCGTGTGGTCACTCTGCGGGGTACTGCCCACCTTCCTCGCTTGCAGTCGCGTGCCTGCTTCTCCCAGTTCAAGCAGCTCAGCATCGGGGTCGTTGCTTGGGTCGTAGGCGAGGTCATACTGGTCGTTATTCCGCCCTGAGGTGTAAAGAGGGGAGGCATTGTCCCCTGCGGGATGGAGGGAGAGAGGGGTTATTTGGGGTCCCTTGGGGTCGTGGGGTTTTGTGCTCTATCGCTCTTGCTAGCTATGTCTCTGTCTCTCTCTTTTTGTCTGTCTCTCTGTCTCTCTTTCTCTCTATGTCTCTGTCTGTCT
>NW_028234432.1:30184531-30187031 GCF_977035675.1 Penaeus japonicus | reverse complement strand
TGAAAAAAAGGTCATCTATATTGAAAAAATAATAATTTGTTTGAAATAAATACCTATCAGTAAAAAAAGGGAAAAAAGTTATAAATTTGGTGTTCTTTTAAACCAAATGTTGTGTATAATTGTTCCAACTTTCATCTCAATGCACATCATAGAAGATAAGTAATATTTTTGCTAAATATTAATGGTGGTAATGATAATTATTGTATTGTAATTATTGATAACGTTGATGCTTCTGAAGTTTTTGATTATGACAATGATGAAGGTGACGATGGTGATGAAAATAATGATCAATAGCAGTACTGATAATGAGTGTAATGATAATAATAATGATAATGATAACATCATTATTAGTGATATTACTAGCTATTATGATAATGATAGGAATAGTAAAAATATTAATAATGATCATAGTAATAATGATACTAACAATGATAATGATAACAAATATAATGTGATCATAGTAATAAAGATTATAGTAATAGTCAAAGTAATAAAAAAAGGATAATCTATTTTCCTATTTCAGTTTAGAAGGTTTTATCGAACCACTATCAATCATAATGATATCGATAATGTATTCTGAAACGTTGAAAAGATTTATGATAAAATTTCTACAAAATTACAAGTACACTCGACCACAGGTACTCACGACCTCCTAACAATCAGATAAGCTGGTAATATCTTATGTGAGGAGTTAGGGAATACAAGAAACATTGAACATAGTAGAATACCTGTTCACTGGATAACTATCAATATAACATCAGCTCTTCTCACGGTAACTTACTAGAACGTAAAAGTATTAGTTAGATGGTCCTGTGGCCTAGTATACAAGCCTCTCCATTTCCAAGTTATCATGTGTGAACCGCTAGCTTATACTCTCGTATTTACAACATATGACAAGGCGAGTAAGCTGTGT
Organism: Penaeus japonicus; assembly: GCF_977035675.1. Classification (NCBI taxonomy): domain Eukaryota; kingdom Metazoa; phylum Arthropoda; class Malacostraca; order Decapoda; family Penaeidae; genus Penaeus; species Penaeus japonicus. The sequence goes on along the minus strand of NW_028234432.1, from coordinate 30,186,118 downwards.
GTATTTACAAAAGTCGAATCGGCAACTCACACATTGGCAAAATGCAATGTTGAACTTGGAAGTGGAGGAGATTGAGCTAATTGAGCTAATGTAATTCCACATAAATCCTGTGTAATATGTAAGGCAATATATATCTGTAAAATATCTGTTGATGAGAAGGTTGTATTTCGATCGTACTTCGTAAAATAAAGTCTGCGATGATAGGTTACAGATACAAATGACATATATTACATCATATCTGTGAAATAATAATTAAATGTTATACAATGTTTCCGATGATTTAAACCAAGACGTTACAGTACAGCCAAATTAATCCAATCCAACTTACATTAAACTTTACACTCAATAAAGTACATTTAAGTTCAAACAAACACTCAACACTCTATTATTCATTCCTTAATAAGCATTTGGAACGCTCACAATGCTTTTGTGAGGTGGTGCCGGTGCTGACGCGGTGCGACAATGGTGCTAAGACGGTGCACTGTGCTGGTGGTGCTGTAGAGGTGCAGAGGGAGGTGCAAGTGTCAAAGACGAGGTGCTACACTGACTTCCGGACAGGGTAATTGCTAGGGTTGAAGTACAGGCAGAGTTTCTAAGTGTGTGGAGGGTCAGTGTATTTGGTGGTGTGTGTGTAAGGGGTTTAGTAAAAACACTTACACCTGATGAGGAACTTTACTAAAAAGTTTTTCCTTTAATTTTGTGGCAGTGTTTTATTATAGCTGTATTGTGCACGTTACTGTGTTTGTGTTTTTGTAATTCAATGGGTTTAGTGTTCAGGTGTTGTTGAACTGTTTAAGTGTGGTAGTATTTTGGTATTTTGTGTTATGGTGTGTGGGTGGTATGACGTTTGTATGTTTTGTGGTGTGAGTCGGTTAGTGTTTGGGTACTTAAGTGTGGCTATTTTAGTATTTAAGTGGTTTAGTTTTCAGTGTGTGATTGCTTTAGTATTTAAGTATTAAGTGGTTTAGCGTAGGGGTGTGTGGTAATTTTGTGTTTAAGTGTGTAGGGGGCTTAGTGTTGAGATGTTTTAGCGTGCAAGTGGTTTAGTGTCAAAGTGGGTAAGTGGTTTAGTATTGTTTTAAGAGATTTCGTGTTTAGATGTTTACTCCTTTAAGTGCTTAAAAGGGCGTAGATTTGCATATTACTTTTCTTTTTTAAATGAGAGAGTCTAGTGCTTGTATTCTGTGTGTTCTGACGCACGCGCGTGTGTTCATGCTGTGTAGCGTGTTGCATATTTACAAATTAGGAGAGTATTGGTTGCGGCGGTATTGGTCCGTGTGTGTGTGTGTATGTATGTGTGTGTGTGTGTGTGTGTGTGTATGTGTATGTGTGTGTATGTGTGTGTGTGTGTGCAAGTATATATCTATGCGTATGTGTGTGTGTCTGTATGTATGTAAACTTTTAAGCGAACGTGATATGATCATTTAATATTGTCTGAATTAAATTCATATTCCATATCTTTCTTATGAAAAGCATGGCCAACATAAGGTTATCATGGTTGGTGCTACAATGTATAAAAAAAAAATAAATAAAAAATAAATATATATATACATACATATATATATGTATATATATATATATATATAT
>NW_028234432.1:30157031-30159531 GCF_977035675.1 Penaeus japonicus | reverse complement strand
CACATACATGCATACATGCATACACATACATATACATGCATACATGCATACACATACACATACATGCATACATGCATACACGAACACATACATGCATACATGCATACATGCATACACGAACACATACATGCATACATGCATACACGAACACATACATGCATACATGCATACACGAACACATACATGCATACATGCATACACATTCACATACATGCATACATGCATACACATACATATACATGCATACATGCATACACATACACATACATGCATACATGCAAACATGCATACATGCATGCATACATGCATACACATACATGCATACATGCATACATGCATACATGCATACATGCATACATGCATACACATACATGCATACACATACATGCATACATGCATACACATACATGCATACACATACACATACATGCATACATGCATACACATACATGCATACATGCATACACGAACACATACATGCATACATGCATACATGCATACACGAACACATACATGCATACATGCATACACGAACACATACATGCATACATGCATACACGAACACATACATGCATACATGCATACATGCATACACATACATATACATGCATACATGCATACACATACACATACATGCATACACATACACATACATGCATACACATACACATACATGCATACATGCATACACATACACATACATGCATACACATACACATACATGCATACACATACACATACATGCATACACATACATGCATACACATACATGCATACATGCATACATGCATACATGCATACATGCATACATGCATACATGCATACATGCATACATGCATACATGCATACATGCATACATGCATACACATACATGCATACATGCATACATACATGCATACATGCATACACATACATGCATACATGCATACACATACATGCATACATGCATACACATACATGCATACATGCATACACATACATGCATACATGCATACACATACATGCATACATGCATACACATACATGCATACATGCATACACATACATGCATACACATACACATACATGCATACATGCATACACATACATGCATACACATACATGCAAACACATACATGCATACATGCATACACGAACACATACATGCATACATGCATACACGAACACATACATGCATACATGCATACACATACATGCATACATGCATACACACACACATACATGCATACATGCATACATGCATACACGAACACATACATGCATACATGCATACAAGAACACATACATGCATACATGCATACACATACACATACATGCATACATGCATACACACACATATACATGCATACATGCATACACACACGCATACATGCATACACATACACATACATGCATACACATACACATACATGCATACATGCATACATGCATACATGCATACATGCATACACATACATGCAAACATGCATACATGCATGCATACATGCATACACATACATGCATACACATACATGCATACATGCATACACATACATGCATACACATACATGCATACACATACATGCATACATGCATACACATACATGCATACACATACATGCATACACATACATGTATACACATACATGCATACACATACATGCATACACATACATGCATACACATACATGCATACACATACATGCATACACATACATGCATACATGCATACATGCATACATGCATACATGCATACATGCATACATGCATACATGCATACATGCATACATGCATACATGCATACATGCATACATGCATACATGCATACATGCATACATGCATACATGCATACATGCATACATGCATACATGCATACATGCATACATGCATACATGCATACATGCATACATGCATACATGCATACATGCATACATGCATACATGCATACATGCATACATGCATACATGCATACATGCATACATGCATACATGCATACATGCATACATGCATACATGCATACATGCATACATGCATACATGCATACATGCATACATGCATACATGCATACATGCATACATGCATACATGCATACATGCATACATGCATACATGCATACATGCATACATGCATACATGCATACATGCATACATGCATACATGCATACATGCATACATGCATACATGCATACATGCATACATGCATACATGCATACATGCATACATGCATACATGCATACATGCATACATGCATACATGCATACATGCATACATGCATACATGCATACATGCATACATGCATACATGCATACATGCATACATGCATACATGCATACATGCATACATGCATACATGCATACATGCATACATGCATACATGCATACATGCATACATGCATACATGCATACATGCATACATGCATACATGCATACATGCATACATGCATACATGCATACATGCATACATGCATACATGCATACATGCATACATGCATACATGCATACATGCATACATGCATACATCCA
>NW_028234432.1:30129531-30137031 GCF_977035675.1 Penaeus japonicus | reverse complement strand
CTCTCTCACTCCCCCTTCTATCTCCTCCTCCCTCCCTCATTCCCTCCCTCCCTCTCTCACTCTCCTCGTCTCCTCTCTCAGCCACACTCATCTTTCTCTCATTACTTCTCTCCCTCCCTTCTTACCCGCAAACAGAATACCCAAACCGCGGTTAAGGGTTAGGGCCTACGAACCCAATACCCTTTGGACTTTCCTTGCAAGAGTTCCGGGCGACGGGCGTATCTTTTTCTTCTTGCGTTTGGTTAGAAATAGATATCTTTGCAATATATGTCGACTGTGGGATTTTATTTAGTAGTAGTTTGGATATCATGGAAGGCTATTTGTTTTATTGTTACTATTTTTTTACTACTTCTACTAATGGTGATGATTATAATGAGACGGATGTTAAGTATTATTATCATTACTATCATTATAATGATTATTGATACTGGTATCATTATTTTCATTCTCCTCATCACCATCATCATCATTATTTTTATGGTAATTGTTCTTTTTCTCATTATCATTATCATTATTTTCATCCTTATTCTCATTATCATCATTATTAGTATTTTTATCATTATTGTCATCATTATCACTATTGTTGTTGCTGCCTTTTTTATTATCATTATTATATGTTATTTGATTATGATCATTACCATTATCATTTACTATATTTATTCTTCCCATTCTTCTAATAATCATAATGATAATGATAACAGTAATAATGATAATGATAATGATAATGATAATGATAAAAATAATGATAATGATAATAATAATGATAATGATCGTTGTAAAAGTAATGATAGTAATAATGATAATGATAATAATAATGTTGATGATCATTGTAAAAATAATGATAGTAATAATGATAAGGATAATTATAATAATAATAATGAATGATAATGATAATAATCACAATCAGAACAATGATGATGGTAGTAATAACAATATCATAATTATCATCATTATCATTAATATTATCATTACTACCGCAACTTCTTCTACTGCTACTACTACTACTATTACTACTAATACTATCATCATTTTGCTTTTAATATAATTTTCACCCTTAGATATGAACATAGATCTTAATTATATACATGAATCCTGCCATAAATCATAACTACAAAAACAAAACAAAAATCAAAATCAAAATAATTTCAACATGAAAAATTAATAAGAATAAAAAATAATAATAAAAAAATCAAATAAAAACAATCTCATCACGAAGGCAAGAGATCATGACAGTCTAGGAAAAACGGGAAAAAGAAAGAATAAAGGGGGAGGACAAAATAGGCTGGATAAAAGAGGAAAAAGAGAGAGAGAATAAAAGAGAGATTGAGAGAAGGAGAGAGAGAAAGCGAGATCGAGAGGGAGAGAGAGAGAGAGAGAGAGAGAGAGAGAGAGAGAGAGAGAGAGAGAGAGAGAGAGAGAGAGAGAGAGAGAGAGAGAGAGAGAGAGAGAGAGTGGGAGAGACAAAGAGAGAAAGATATAGAGAGAAAGAGAACAAGAGAAAGAGAATAAGAGAGAGAGAGAGAGAGAGAGAGAGAGAGAGAGAGAGAGAGAGAGAGAGAGAGAGAGAGAGAGAGAGAGAGAGAGAGAGAGAGAGAGAGAGAGAAAACAAAGAGAAACAGAGAGAGAAAAGACAAAGAGAAGAGAAGAGAGAGAGAAGAGAGATTGGAGAAGAGAGAGAGAGAGAGAGAGAGAGAGAGAAGAGAGAGGAGAGAAAGGGAGAGAGAAGAGGAGAGAGAGAGAAAAAGAAAGAGAGAAAAAAAGAGAGAGAGAGAGAGAGAGAGAAGGGGGGGAGGGGGAAGAGAGAGAGAGAGAGAGAGAAGAAAGAGAGAGAGAGTAGGAGAGAGGAGACCGGAGAGAGAGAGGAGAGAGAGAAAAAAAGAGAGAGGTAGAGCGAGAGATGAGAGAGACAGATAGAGAGAAAGGAGAGAGAGAGAGAGAGAGAGAGCAGAGAGAGAGAGAGAGGAGAGAGAGAGAGGATAGAAGATGAGAGGAAAAAAAGAGGGAGAGAGCGAGAGGTGAGAGAGAGAGAGAAGAGACGAGCTGAGGAGGGAGAGAGCGAGAGAGGAGAGAGAGAGGAGAGAGAGAGAGAGAGGAGAGAGAGAGAGAGAGAGAGAGAGAGGAGAGAGCGAAGGAGAGAGGAGAGAGAGAGAGAGAGAGAGAGAGAGAGAGAGAGTACATAAGAGAGATGAGAGAGATGAGAGAAAACAAGAGAAAGGAGAGAGAGAGAGAGAGAGTAGAGAACGGAGATAAGAGTATAAACGGAGAGAGAAATAAAGAGGGAGAAAGAGACGAGTGAGAGAGAGACAGGAGAGGGCGAGGAGAGAGAGAGAGAGAGAGAGAGAGAGAATGGAGAGGAGGAGAGAGAGAGAGAGACAGAGGAAGGAGATTGGAGAGAAAGATGGGGAGAGAGAGAGAGAGAGAGAGAGAGAGAGAGAGAGAGAGAGAGAGAGAGAGAGAGAGAGAGAGAGAGAGAGAGAGAGAGAGAGAGAGAGAAAGAAACAAAGAGAGAAAGATAGAGAGAGAAAGAGAACAAAAGAGAAAGAGAAAGAGAGAGAGAGAGAGAGAGAGAGCGACGAGAGGAGAGACAGAGTTCAAGGCCAAACAAAATAAGGGTCAATAGGATTGGAATCTGGGATTGGATGGCCAGCCAATCACAAACCGGGATTGGGATTAGAGGTGTTATTGTCTTGATGGAATTTGGAGTGCGGGCGTGCGTGCACTGGCTTGCGTTTGTTTGTTTGTGTTTGTTTAAACACACACACACACACACACACACACACACACACACACACACACACACACACACACACACACACATATATATATATATATATATATATATATATATATATACATATATATATATAATGTATGTATACATATGCAAATATACATGTATATCTGTGTATGTGTTTGTCTTTGTTTGTGTGTGTGTATTTGTGTTTATTTATATGTGTCTGTTTGAATATTGTTGTGGCCTCCTCTTATAGATTATTGCTATCCCACAACACGCATTAATCATTGCAACTATTCGTTGCTATAGCTTATTGCTATAATTCTTACTATAATACTTTTTATGTCTTATTTCTATAACGCACTATAATTTCCATTGATATGATCTGTTGCTAGAATGCAATGCTATCTCCCCTTGCAATATTTTATTTCCGCATTTTCAAGATATTCATATCCAAAAAAAGAAAAAAAGGAAAGGAAACAAGAAAAAAAATGTATTGATAGTATATGATACAAGATTGACAGGAAATCAATATCAGCAATAATTGAGATATTAATGTCAGCGTATTGAGACTAGAATAAGCATTGCACAAAGAAGCTGTCCTAGAAATAATAAAAAACGGTGTACAATAAATACTGCATCGTCATCATCATCATCATCGTTATCATTATCACCATCATCACCAGCATCATCATCCTCATCCTTATTATCATCATTATCACCATTACCATCATCACCATCATTATCATTATCCTTATCATCATGACCATTATCATCATCATTATCACCATCACCATCACCATCATCGTCATCACCATCATCATAATCGTCATCATCATTACAATCATCATTATCATTGCTTCAGAATTAGAACATGTCACGGTATCATCAGCAAAGCGGCAGAACATGTCAACAGAAATTAAACTATATCATTCTATCGTGTATTAGATATCGCAAATGTTGACAGCATAATTATTCAGCCAAGCGCCACAGACAGGATGTCAGTTGGGCGAAGGGCAATGAGCTGTTTTTTTCTGTGTGAATGTTAATATGTACGATATTACGAAATTTCGAAAATGTGCTGAGGTAACGGCATACATACGCACGCACATAGATATAGAAAAACACACACACACATACACACACTCATATACAGACACACATACGCAAACACACACAAATTCGCACATATACAAACATATATCCAAACATCCATCGACATACAAAATACAAACAAAAACACACAGAACACTAATTTACAGGTGACTTTAGGACACAGGTGACTTCAGGACACAGGTGACTTCAGGACACAGGTGACTTTAGGACAGGTGACTTTAGGACACAGGTGACTTCAGGACACAGGTGACTTCAGGACACAGGTGACTTTAGGACACAGGTGACTTCAGGACACAGGTGACTTCAGGACACAGGTGACTTTAGGACACAGGTGACTTCAGGACACAGGTGACTTTAGGACAGGTGACTTTAGGACACAGGTGACTTCAGGAGAGGTGACTTTAGGACACAGGTGACTTTAGGAGACAGGTGACTTCAGGATACAGGTGACTTTAGGACACCGGTGACTTCAGGACACCGGTGACTTTAGGACACAGGTGACTTCAGGACACATGTGACTTCAGGACACAAGTGACTTTAGGACACATGTGACTTCAGGACACACGTAAATTTAGGACACCGGTGACTTCAGGACACAGGTGACTTTAGGACAGGTGACTTCAGGACACAGGTGACTTCAGGACATAGGTGACTTGAAGATAGGAAAGGAGAGGGGGAGGAGGGGTGGTAGAGGGATGAGGAGAGGGGAGAGGAGGGAGAAGGGTGGGGGGAAGAGAAGGGGGTAGGGGGTGAGAGAGGAGTCGGGGTAAAGGGGATAGGAATCAGGTGGAAGTAGGGGAAGGGGGAGGAAGGGAAGGGAGAGAAAGGGAGGGGTGAAGGGTAGGTGAGGAAGGGGAATGAGGTATGGGTTGGGGTGGGGGTGGGGAGGTAAAGTAGATGGGTGATAGGGAGAAGGGAGGGGGAAGGAAGTTAGATAGAAGGGGGAAGTCGGTGATTGAAAGATTGAGTGAAGGGGGAGAAGGAGAGTGAGGGAAAGGGGGGAAAGAGAGGGAGGGGGAGGGAGGAGTGAGGGGTAAGGAGAGAAGGAGAGAAGGAAGTAGGGAAGAGGGGAAGGGGAGAATAGGTAAAGCGTAAGGAGTAAGGGGAGAGAGGGGGAAGAGTAAGATAGGAAGGGAGTAAGGGAGTAAGGGAAAGAAGTGAGTAAGGGAGTTAAGCGTAATTGGTGAAGGAGCTGAAGGGTAAGTGAGGAAAGGGGTGGGGGAGTTAGAGTGTGTGTGTATGGGGGGGAGGGGGTGGCGCCTCATTGATTAGCTGTCAAACGTGGATGTCCGCATTCTACTGATATAAAAAGCTAAAAAGACCGAGGTCACCGCTAGATCGATAGAATAGATAGATGGATTATTCTTGATTCCTTTTCTTCTGTGTTTTCTCTGTCGTTGTTTATTTCAGGGTGTGAGCACTAAATGCAGTTGGAGTTTGTGATTATTGTACATTAGTCTGCATAATCTATTTCTTCTCCCTCTTCTATCTATCCCCTCCTCCTGTCCAAATCCCCTTACCTTTCTTCTTCCCCCGACACACGGGCAAATGTACACACACACACACACACACACAAATACACACACACAAGCACACACACAAACACACACAAATACACACACACACACATACACACACAAATACACACACACACATACATACACAAATACACACACATTTACACACACACACACACACACACACACACACACACACACACACGCAGTTACAGACATGATTTTATTTAGTGAAATTGATTCACTATGTTACGAAAGACTGTGTCAGTAACACATTCTGACGGAGGGAAGGGGGAAGAGGGAAGAGAGGAGGAGGGGAAGGGGGGAAAGAAGGGGGAGGGAGGGGGAAGGGGGAAGGGGAGGGAAGGGGGGAGGGGGAGGGAAGGGGGAGGAAAGGGAGGGAGGAAGGGGGTAGGGTGAAGGGGGGAGAAAGGGGGAAGGAGGTTAATATACCAATGGGTGAGCTTTCCACAGGCGGAGGAGGGAGTGAAGGGTAAAGCAGGACGAAGAAGGAAGTGGAATGAAGCCAGGAGAGGAAGTGAGTGAGAGTAAAGAGAGAGAGAGAAAGAAAGGAGCAGATAGAAAGGGGAAGGAGAGGAAGGGGGAGGACGAGGGAGTAAAACAACAGGGAAGAGGGTAAGGGGAAGACAGTAGGAATGGGGGAAGAGAGATAACCCAGATAAAGGAGAGAAGAAGGGAAAAGAGGCGAACCAGGACAGCAAGGAGAAGGAGGATGGAGGGAAGGAGGGAGGGAAGGAAGGAAGGAAGGAAGAAGGAGGGAGGGAGGGAATGAAGGAGGGAGGATGGAGGAGGAAGGAGGAAGATAGGAATAGAGGAAATGAAGGAGGTAAGAGGATGGAAGAAGGAGGAAGGATGGAGGGAAGGAAGGAAGGAAGGAAGGAAAGGGAGCGAAGTGCGTGATCTTAAGACAAAGGCTAATAGAGTCGGCAGCAATTAAAGGGGAGACTTATCTAATTGCCCTTCAACGCCGGGGTTCCGTTTTCTATTCTTATTCCGTCAAAGAAAATGGGCGAGGTGTAGTTTGTATCACAAGCACATCACATGAAATACATTTTTATTTAGGTTATATAGGAATAAAACTTGACTGAAATTATTATTGGGAGAAAGTGGAATTACAATAAAAACGTCGCTAGGTTTATGAAGTGTTACGCTTGTTTCAGTTTAGCTGTCTATTATGTATATATATATCTTTCTATTTTTTGGAATGTATTTCATGGCTGTTTTACTTTTCACATATTGATGAAGTTATTATCATGGTATTGGTAAGCATTCATTACTATGTCGTTTAACTTGGAATTATCTGAAAGTTCAGGTGATAAAGCGTTCCTACTTTGAAATGAGGTGTGTTTATGTTTTTTTTTCTTTTTTTATCTGTCTGTTTGTTTGTGATCCCCCTTTGTTCCTTTGTCTGTTTCTTTCTTTCACCTCTCTCTCTCTCTCTTTCTCTCCATTCCTTCCTCCCACCCCTTTCTCTCTCTCCTTCCTCTTTCTCTCTTTCCCTCTCTGTCTCTCTCTCTCTATCCACCCACTCATTTAATTTCTTCCTCTCTTCCTTTTTCACTAAAATATTTCACTGTCACACACCGCAGTCGAGGCACGGACACGGATTTCCCCTCTCAAATCGTATTTAGGGGAAAAATATTCAGCAAAATTCATAATCAACTTAGTACGAAAAAGAAGAAAAAAGAAACGAAAAAAAAGTTTCAGTTCATTCGCTTTGGCTCGCATTTAATCCCGCCATTTCTCTCGTTCTCCCTCATTCATCAGCCCATTTTCTCCAATCTTTTCTTATCCCAATTTCTTGCCTCTTTCTTATCGCCTCTCCCATCTCCCCCTCATCCGTGACCTTAATCCATCTTCGCAGAATGTAGTAAATGGATCAAAACCGATTAGAATAATGCCTCTCTCTCACGCCATGATTCACGAGTTCGGCGTGCCTAAAAATTGTTGCTTCTTGAGTCAGTTTGAGGGAAAGGAAACGTGCTAATTTGAATTTATTCTTTGCTGGTGTTGTTGTTCTTGTAGTGCTAATTGATTTATGTATGTTTTTGTTTTTGTTTTTACATTATTATTTTGTCTTTCTTGAAGGTCAGTTTGAGGGATAGTAAACGT
>NW_028234432.1:30097031-30107031 GCF_977035675.1 Penaeus japonicus | reverse complement strand
AGCTAAACTCAGCCTAACCTAACACAACCTTTTGAAGACCTAACATAACCTAAAGCTAAACCTAGCCTAACCTAACATAACCTCTCTTAACCCTAGCCTATCCTAACGAAATAAATCTGACCTAAAGTAACCCAACTAAACCTAACCAAGCCTAGCCAACAAATAGATGATCTCGTATTATCCGCCGCGAACAAAAAAGGTGATCACAAGGTCAAAGGTCATTGGATCCTCACGAGAATCATTGACCTTGTCGGGCCTTTGGACACGTTTTTCCGTTGCTTGAGTCACTGCATTATTCTCGATGCATCTTCTTTATATGGTCGTTTTATTGTTATATTTGTTCTCTCCTTCTCTTTTCTTTCCCTCTCTTCCTCTCCTCCCTCCCTTCCTCCTTCCATCTCTCTCCCCTCGCGTCCTTCTCTCTCTCTCTCTCTCTCTCTCTCTCTCTCCTCTTCTCTCTCTTCTCTCTCTCTTCCTCTCTCTCCTCATCTCTCTCTCTCTCTCTCTCTCTTCTCTCTCTCCTCTCTCTCTCTCTCTACTCTTTCTCTCTCTCTCTCTTTCTCTTATTCACTATCACTTTCTCTCTCTCCTTCATGACACGTATGCAAATATCAGAGAAAGAAAGAAAAAACATACTTCGTCTCTTTTTAAAAATTCAATACATTTGATTTGAAAATAAATCATAATACATAATTCAGCCTTATTATGTTTCATACCGGTAAATGCAGAAACGTGAATTTCTATAATGCACTAGTCCCCCCTAATGGTTTTCAGATCCTGTTTTCTTTCTTCTCTGCAAATATAGATGAAAAATATAATACAAAAATGTGTTTGTGATTTATCCATATATATATATATATATATATATATATATATATATATATATATATATATATATATATATAACCCACGCCTTAAGTGTACTGATTTTTTTTTCTAAACTTATTTAATGATTATTAATTATTGTTATTATGATTGTTATCATTATCATAACTAGTATTACTATTATTAGTACTATTATAATCACCACTTTTATGATTGTTATGGTTATCATCATTGTCAGAATTATTTTTATCATTATTATCATGTTATCATGTTATTATCATTGATATCGTTGTTATTATGTTATCATTATTGCTATCACTATTATCATTTTTTATTATTATTACTTTAATGATAATAATGATAATGATGATAATGGTAATAATAATAATAATAATGATAGTGATGATAATAATGATAATGATGATGAAAATTACAATTCTTTTTATTATTATTACTTTTTTTAGGGGAAAGGTGAAAGTATTAAGGCTAACAATAGTAATGATAGTGATAATAATGACAATAATAATATTAATGATAATCGTGATAATGATATGATAATAACAATGATAGTGAAAATGATGATAATGATAATAAGGATGATATTGAAAATGATTATGATGATAATGATAATGATAATAGTGATGCTAAAATTTACTATAATGATAATCCTAACAATGACAATTATAATAATTATGATAATCAAAGCAATGATAATGATATTAATGATGATAATTATAATAATGATAATGATAATATTAATGATAATAATTAAAATAATGATAATGATTAGGATGATAATTCTTATAATAAAAATGATAATAGATACTAGTTATAGCGATATCGGTAATTAACGACAGTAACATTAATAACAAAATACAACAAAAAATACAACAAGAACAACAACAAGAACAACTTCAAAAAAGAGAAAATAAAATGATCAATCTATGCAGTGTGCAACATAACCTTGAGCTTGACTTTGTAATCTGGGAGGCCGGCATCTCACTTCCACAAGATGGTGAATTTATAATCTTCATTTTTATTCCTTTATGGTTACGGAGAATGATTTAACGTTAGCCCAAAATAGAGCAATAATCAAATTTATTTTTGTAATAATTCACAGTTTTGCATTTTCTTCCCTTTGTTCTGGTCTACTTGCGACGCAGAACTTGATGTAAAAAGAATGTGTTTTTGGAAATTTGGCTTCGCGTTATGTTTGTGTCACTCCCTCAAACTAACAAGATATATATATCTATATAGTAATAAAAACAAATTTCAATCAAAACTAGTAAACACAAACCCCACTATATAGATATGATCAAATCATAACTCATATCATCAATACGAACTCATACAACATTCCAACCTCACCAATATCTCTCTAAAGCCCTATATCATAGACATAACAAGCTAGATCTACAACCCCCACCTCTCTCTCTCTCTCTCTCTCTCCCTCTCTCTCTCTTTCTCTTCTCTCTCTCTCTCTCTCTCCCCTCTCTCTCTCTCTCTCTCTCTTCTCTCTCTCTCTCCCTCCCTCCCCCCCTTCCCCTCCTCTCCTCCTCCCCCCCCTATCCTCCCCCCTCCCCCAACCCCCTCTCCTCTCTGTCTCCCTCCCTCCCTCTCTCTCCTCTCTCCCCCCTCCCCCCCCCCTCTCCTCCCTCCTCTCTCCCTCCCTCTCTTCCTCCCCCCCCCTCTCTCTCTCTCTCTCTCTCTCTCTCTCTCTCTCTCTCTCTCTCTCTCTCTCTCTCCCTCTCTCTCTCCCCCTCTCTCTCCCCCCCTCCCTCCCCCTCCCCCCCTCTCTCTCTCCCCCCCCCCCCTCTCCCCCCCCCCCTCTCTCTCTCTCTCTCTCTCTCTCTCTCTCTCTCTCTCTCTCTCTCCCTCCCTCCCTCCCTCCCTCTCCCTCTCTCTCTCTCTCTCTCCTCCCCCCCCTCTCCCTCCCCCCTCTCTCCCCCCTCTCCCCTCCCCCCACCCCCCCCTCTCTCTCCCCCTCTCTCTCTTTCTCTCTCTCCCTCCCTCTCCCTCTCTCTCTCTCCCTCCCTCTATCTCCCCCCCTCTCTCTCTCCCTCTCTCCCTTCCCCTCTCTCTCTCCCCCCCCTCTCCCCTCTCTCTCCCTTCCCCTCTCTCCCCCCCCCCCTCTCCCACCCCCCCTCTCTCTCTCTCCCCCCCCCCTCTCTCCCTTCCCCTCTCTCTCTCCCCCTCTCTCCCTCTCTCTCCCCTCTCTCTCCCTCTCTCTCCCTCTCTCTCCCTTCCCCTCTCTCCCTCTCTCCCTCCCCCTCTCTCCCTCTCCCCCCCCTCTCTCTCTATCCCGTTATTCCTGCGGGTGATTTGGGCCCCCTATGCCACCTGGCGGGGGAGAGGATGACGGGCCAATATCGACGCCAGTCACGGAGGACCATAATGGGATTCTTCCTCTGACCGGAGGAGCCCTTTGTAGAAGCGCCTTTCGCCGTGTGTGTGTCGTCCTTCCGTCTGCGTCTTGTACGGATGGCTGGCGTTTTTTTTTTTTTTTTTGGGGGGGGGAGGGGGCGAGGGTTGATGTATTTGCGTTGATGTGTTGTTGTTAATGTTGTTGTTGTTGCTGTTTATCATTGTTATTATTATTATTATTATTATTGTTAATATTATTATTATTATTATTGTTAATATTCTTATCATCATTATATAATATTATTATTACAATTATCATTATCATTATCATACATCGTCAATATTGATTATGTTGCTGCTATTACCATTATCATCATTATCATCATACCAATAAGGATTTTTATTATTATTGCTATTACAATAATTATATTCTATCAACCATTATTGTTTTTATCAAAGTTACTATCAATATCAACATGATCATGCGAGAGAAATTACCCTCTTTATCATTGCTATTACAAAAATATTTTAGAATGTTGTCTTGTGTTGTCTTTTAATGGATTTTTTTTCTTTTTCCATTTATTCAATATTCTTTTATCTCTAATATCTCTACCCGTTATTAAGAAAAAAAAATCTCTAAAGAAACCAAAAATATTTCATCATTAATTAAAAATCTCCCTTTTTTTTATTTTCATGGTTATAAAAAAATATCATTTTGGCTTCCTTTCGCTTCGTGTCTTGCAGTTCCTGTGACGCCATTTTGTTTTTTTGTCTTTTTTCGGAACTTGGATCTGCTGTTAGATCACCTTCATCGAATTAACTTCAGCCTAACTTGCATTATCCTAAACGGAATCCTAAACCTTCTTATATATATTATAAATCTTATATTATAAATCTTCTCATATAGTCCTTCTTATCTTTCATCCTCTAAACTACCCTACTCCAACTACTCTAACCTCTCGTTTCTTATGTTAACATTATCTGTTTTAACCTGCGTGAAATAACGTGTCCTAACCTCTCCTAGACCTAACCTAAGCTAAACAAAGCTAAACTCAGCCTAACCTAACACAACCTTTTGAAGACCTAACATAACCTAAGCTAAACCTAGCCTAACCTAACATAACCTCTCTTAACCCTAGCCTATCCTAACCGAAATAAATCTGACCTAACGTAACCCAACTAACCTAACCAAGCCTAGCCAACAAATAGATGATCTCGTATTATCCGCCGCGACAAAAAAGGTGATCACAAAGGTCAAAGGTCATTGGATCCTCACGAGAATCATTGACCTTGTCGGGCCTTTGGACACGTTTTCCGGTTGCTTGAGTCACTGCATTATTCTCGATGCATCTTCTTTATCTGGTCGTTTATTGTTATATTTGTTCTCTCTCTCTCTTTCTTTCCCTCTCTCTCCCTCCCCTTCCTCCTTCCATCTCTCTCCCTCGCGTCCTCTCTCTCTCTCTCTCTCTCTCTCTCTCTCTCTCTCTCTCTCTCTCTCTCTCTCTCTCTCTCTCTCTCTCTCTCTCTCTCTCTCTCTCTCTCTCTCTCTCTCTCTCTCTCTCTCTCTCTCTCTCTCTCTCTCTCTCTCTCTCTCTTATTTACTATCACTTTCTCTCTCCTTCATGACACGTATGCAAATATCAGAGAAAGAAAGAAAAAAACATACTTCGTCTCTTTTTAAAAATTCAATACAGTTTGATTTGAAAATAAATCATAATACATAATTCAGCCTTATTTATGTTTCATACCGGTAAATGCAGAAACATGAATTTCTATAATGCACTAGTCCCCCCTAATGGTTTTCAGATCCTGTTTTCTTTCTTCTCTGCAAATATAGATGAAAAATATAATACAAAAATGTGTTTGTGATTTATCCATATATATATATATATATATATATATATATATATATATATATATATATATATATATATATATATATATATATATATATAACCCACGCCTTAAGTGTACTGATTTTTTTTTCTAAACTTATTTAATGATTATTAATTATTGTTATTATGATTGTTATTATTATCATAACTAGTATTACTATTATTAGTACTATTATAATCACCACTTTTATGATTGTTATGGTTATCATCATTGTCAGAATTATTTTTATCATTATTATCATGTTATCATGTTATTATCATTGATATCGTTGTTATTATGTTATCATTATTGCTATCACTATTATAATTTTTTATTATTATTACTTTAATGATAATAATGATAATGATGATAATGGTGATGATGATAATGCTAATAATGATAATAATAATGATAGTGATGATAATAATGATAATGATGATGAAAATTACAATTCTTTTTATTATTATTACTTTTTTTAGGGGAAAGGTGAAAGTATTAAGGCTAACAATAGTAATGATAGTGATAATAATGACAATAATAATATTAATGATAATCGTGATAATGATATGATAATAACAATGATAGTGAAAATGATGATAATGATAATAAGGATGATATTGAAAATGATTATGATGATAATGATAATGATAATAGTGATGCTAAAATTTACTATAATGATAATCCTAACAATGACAATTATAATAATTATGATAATCAAAGCAATGATAATGATAATAATGATGATAATTATAATAATGATAATGATAATAATAATGATGATAATTAAAATAATGATAATGATAATAATGATGATAATTGTAATAATGATAATGATAATAATACTAGTTATAGCGATATCGGTAATAACGACAGTAACATTAATAACAAAATACAACAAAAAATACAACAAGAACAACAACAAGAACAACTTCAAAAAAGAGAAAATAAAATGATCAATCTATGCAGTGTGCAACATAACCTTGAGCTTGACTTTGTAATCTGGGAGGCCGGCATCTCACTTCCACAAGATGGTGAATTTATAATCTTCATTTTTATTCCTTTATGGTTTCGGAGAATGATTTAACGTTAGCCCCAAAATAGAGGCAATAATCAAATTTATTTTTGTAATAATTCACAGTTTTGCATTTTCTTGTTCTGTCTACTTGCACGCGAACTTGATGTAAAAGAATGTGTTTGGAATTTGGCTTCGCGTTATGTTTGTGTGAATGTATATGGACACACACACACACACACACACACAAACAAACACACACAAACAAACACACACAAACAAACAGACACAAACAAACAAACACAAACAAACACACACGCACAAACAAACACGCAAACACACACACACATAGCACATTCATTTCTCTCCACCTAAGCACACTTAAATATATCCTTTACCAGGCTACTCTAATCCCTAAGGTTGATTCTGACTGCAACAGGACTGAGCATAATGCATAATGCAATGCAATAAAGCGAGGTGTACAAACAACAAAGCCTGAGACTATGAGATCACAAAACCATTTACTTAAACCTGTTCCCTTGTATATAACCAGTCTCAATGTGTAAAAATTCAATATTTATTAAGCTATATTTCAAGGGAGGTGTTCTTGTCTCGTGTGCATTGGTAGATGAAGTGTGTGCCTGGGAGAATGATAGGAATACGTATATATATATATATATATATATATATATATATATATATATATATATATATATATATCTCTCTCTCTCTCTCTCTCTCTCTCTCTCTCTCTCTCTCTCTCTCTCTCTCTCTCTCTCTCTCTCTCTATATATATATATATATATATATACATATATAACACACACACACACACACACAACACACACACACACACACACACACATATATATATATATATATATATATAAATATATTATATATATATATATATAAATGTATATATATGTATATATATATATAATATACATACATATGTATATATATAATATAATAATATATATATATATATATATATATATATATATACATATATGTATATACATATAAATAAATAAATAAATAAATATATATGTATATGCATATACATATATATATATATATATATATATATATATATATATATATATATATATATTATACACACATATATATACATACAAACAAGCACACACACCCACACACACACACACACACATATATATATACAAACATAAAGATATATATATATATATATATATATATATATATATATATATATATATATATATATATATATATATATATGCATATATATATATATGTATATATATATATGTATATAGACAGACAGGTAGGTAGGTAGGAAGAGAGAGAGAGAGAGAGAGAGAGAGAGAGAGAGAGAGAGAGAGAGAGAGAGATTGAAAGAGAATGATATATATATATAGAGAGAGAGAAAGAGAGAGAAATAGAGAGAAAGAAAGAGAGAGAGAGAGAGAGAGAGAGAGAGAGATATTGAAAGAGGATGATATATATATATATATATATATATATATATATATATATATACATATAAATATATATATATATATATATATATATATATATATAGAGAGAGAGAGAGAGAAAGAGAGAAATAGATGGATATTCAGAGAGACAGAATACAAATACGTGACGCGTCAATAACTAGTTCGAGAAAAGACGTGATATCCACATATCAAAATGCACTAGATGCTACTTACAATTATTGGTATCAATCTACGAGAGGCCGATCTTACATCATCATAAATTCGCATTATTACTATTGGGAATTAGAAACTAACCAAACATATATTTTTTTTATTGAGGTTTAAAAGCTATTTATTTTTTTAAGCGGAATGTTGGATATTATTCTTAATAAATTTTCCATTTTACTTATTCAGATGAGAGGTCGCTGGGCTGCTATTGTACGGTTGTTCCTTCTCCTAATCTTTATTCTTTTTACTCTGTTTCCTCTCTCTTTCTATCATATGAATTCTTTACACTTATTTGATTTTATTTATAATATTTGTCTTACTGTTATCTGTGTCTATTCTCTGTACACGTTTCTTTGTTTTTTTCTGTTTATCATCCTATGTCTATTTTCTCCTTTATTATTTTCTTTCTCTATCTCTCTTATTACTCTCCTATCTTGTCACTGGCGGTTTTTTTTGTCTTTTATCTTATTTCCTCAATCTACTTGGTTATCTCTTTTATTTTCTTTATTTCTCTTCTCACTCACTTCTGTTTTCTTTCTCTTTCCTTACCTGTCCCCTCCCCCTATCTCTCTCAGTGACACTACAAGAATCTGTATACGTGCGTGTGTGTGTATGTATTTATGTATGTACACCACTAGCAATTTCCTCCTTCCCAAATCCTCGCCCCCTTTAATGACGTCACACGTTCGCGTTCGCATAATCTTGAGTTCGTCTCCACGTTGCTCCTCACATAAGAAATGTGATTGGTATTTAGCGATAAGAAAGGGAGAGGGAGAGAGAGAGAGAGAGAGAGAGAGAGAGAGAGAGAGAGAGAGAGAGAGAGAGAGAGAGAGAGAGAGAGAGAGAGAGAGAGAGAGAGAGAGAGAGAGAGAGAGAGAGAGAGAGAGAAATAAAATATGGAGATTGATAAATAAGCAAAGAAATAGATAGGTAAAGAAATGAATACAATAAAGGAAAGGAGGGAGAAAGGAAGAGAGAGAAATAGAAAGCAAGAAAATAAAGCTTCCACACAAGATATCGCTGGCTTTTACAGTGTGACTTTGCTGTCAAATTATGTCTGATAGATATGGGTCAAGCGTTTTTTTTAAATTCATTTTTTTATTTTATTTTATCTATTTTATTCTTTTTATAGATAGGAAGCAGATATGCATATGGATGTATATGCAAAGAGGTGTATTTATGTATATGTAAATGCATATAGACACACACACACACACACACACACACACACACACACACACACGCGCGCGCGCGCACAAACACACACATACACACACACAAACTCTCACAAACTCCTTATCTTCCCAAATTCATTTCCTTTTCTTATCATCTATATTTATTTCTCTTATCACTTCTTTTCCTTCTTTCTTATCATATTTTTTCTTATCTTTTATCCTATTATTCCTTTCCTTATTTATTCCCTTTATCGCATTATATCTTTCTCCATTTTCTATCAATCTTTCAAGTTATTTTATTTTGTCTTATCATTTTGTCCAGATTTTCCTATAGATAAAAAAAAAAAAAAAAAAATCATAAAAGAATAATAATTTAAAAAAAATGGATATATGATTTTTTTTATATAATTGTTGTTTCTTTTTATTAGTAAATTCTTTTAAAGTTATCATCCGCGCCCCTATCTCTGTCTGTCTATTTGTGCGTCTGTCTATCTATGCATCCATCTATCTATCTATCAGTCTATTCCTCCTTCTGCTTATCTATCTATTCCTCCATCTATATATCAACTATCTATCCATTGCTTTTCATCGGTCCATTTCTCTCTCTTTCTCTCTCTCTTTCTCTCTCGTTCACTCACTCTCCCTCCCTCCCTCCCTCCCTCCTTCCTTCTCTCCCTCCTTCCCTCCCTCCCTCCATCTCTCCCTCCCTCCTTCCCCCCCTCTCTCTCTCTCTATCTCTCTATCTATCTACCTCTCTATGTATCTATCCATCTCAGGAATATTAATGCTGTTCGTCCGCTTCTTTCTCTCTCCGATCGACAGCTGGAAAGAGAAGTTTGGAGAGAGAAGTTTGGAAATCGATGCATAATACTTTCACTTGACAGCTTGACAGATTGACTGCGAGCGGTGTGTTTGGGGAGAGGGGGATGGGGGGGGGAGGGGCGATGGGGAGGGGCGATTGCCTGATTTGTTTATCTGTCCGCGGTATTGTTTGTTTACGTTTTTTTTGTTTATGTTTTCTGGTTTAGTGTTGGGTGATTTGGGTGAGCGATTTG
>NW_028234432.1:30089531-30092031 GCF_977035675.1 Penaeus japonicus | reverse complement strand
TTATCGATAGGTGAGTGTTAGCATTATTACATCGCACGGAGCACTTTGACTAATAGTAAGGTTTCATTCTCTTTATGACAAAAATAACACCGAGAGTATATTGTTGCCGCTATAGATCTCCTTTGAAGGTATGGAATTATTACTTTAGGTGTTACGGCCTTTAGGTGTTAATGCCTTTTTAGCAAGAAGTATGTAAGATCTCTCTCTTTCTTTCTTTTTTCTCTCTCTTTATTTCTTTCTTTCTCTCTCTTTCATTATTTCTTTCTCTCTCTCTTTCTTTATTTCTGTCTGTCTCTCTCTCTCTCTTTCTCTCTTTCTCTATCTCCCTCCCTCACTCCCTCCCTCTATCGCTCTCTAATTCCCCTTCCCTCACCTCCTCTCTCTTTCTCCTTCTCCTTCCTTCCCCCTTTTTTCCCAACCGATGCACACCTGTGATATCCCTCCTTTTTTATCTCAAATTCCTTTCCTTCAGAGAAATCACTCGCCTGCATCAGATCATTGCCTGTGATCTGTGAGGCAATCAACTTAATGCGTTTTTTTTGTGTGTGTATGCTATCCACAAAAAGGTATGGTGGTTGTAGAGGGGGAGGGGGAGGGGGGAGGGGAAAGGGTGGAGGGGAGGGGGACTGGGACGGGGAGGGGGAGGGGGGGAGATGATATATATTTATCTATCTTTAACTTAATATCGGATCTCTTCATTGTTTTATTTTGTTTTGCTTGATTTTCTCTATTCCTCGAATAATAGGACTTTTGATATCAGTTAGAGGAAGTCTCGTCATTTTGAGATTATCTGACTTTTATTGCTAACGGACAACACACGTACATCCTCCAGAACGAACACACACAGATACACACGCGCACATGCATACACACAACCCTCACGTACATACACATACACACACACACACCCCCCCCCCCCCTCTCTCTCTCTCTCTCTCTCTCTTTCTCTCTCTCTCTCTCTCTCTCTCTCTTTCTCTCTCTCTCTCTCTCTTCTTCCTTTTATCTCTCTCTCTTCTATGTACTTACATCAGCAAATCTCTTTGATGCTAAGATTGTTGACCAAGACTCTCTTTCTCGCTCTCTCTCTCTCTCCTATTTCCCGTGCATTATTCTCTTCTCTCTTCCTCCTTCTCCATGTCCTCTTTCTCCCTTTTTTTATAATCGAGCCTCTTCCTTGCTGGCGCCAGGTGCCTTTTTTCCCCTCGAAGAGCCAATGTCATTATCATTTTCCCCTTTTCCTTCCCGTCACTTTCTCAAAAGAGAGGATTGGGTGTGTGAATTATAGAAAAGTATGGCTTCCCCAAAGACAGTCTCTTGATCATGAATAATTTATCCCCATGCATGAGGGGACCTCCCTTCCCCTCTCATGCTCTCTCTCTTTCTCTTCTCTTATTTCTATTCTTTCTCTTCCTCTTCTCTTCTCTCTCTTCTTTCTCTTTCTCCTCTCTTCTCTCTCTTCCTCCGCTCTTTTCTCTCTTCCTCCGCTCTCCTCTCTCTTCTTTCTCTTCTCTCTCTTCTTTCTCTTTCTCCTCTCTTCTCTCTCTTCCTCCTCTCTTCTCTCTCTTCCTCCGCTCTTTTCTCTTTTTCTCCTCTCTTCTCTCTCTTTCTTCTCATCATACTCCTCTTTTTCCTCTTTCTTTTCCTCTTCGTTCTCTCTGCTCTCTTCCCTGTTCTTTTTATCTCATTTTTTTTTTGCCTTTCCTTTCCTCTCCTCTTCTTAATCTTCATTCCCCACCCCTTCTTTTCGCTTTTTCCTTTCCTTTCTTTCTTCCTATCTCTCGAATTTTCCTCGCACTTTTCCATACCATTTTCTCTCTCTAGTCATCCCTTCCCTCGCCCATTTTTCTTCCTCTCCCATCCCCTCTCTCACCTCCTTCTCTTCTCCTTTCCCTTCCTCTGCCATCCCCTCTCTCACCTCCTTCTTTTCTCCTTTCCCTTCCTCTCCCATCCGCTCTCTCACCTCCTTCTCTTCCCTTCGTCCCCCATCCCTTCTCTCACCTCCTTCCCTTCCTCTCCCATCCCCTCCCTCTCCTCATTGTCTTCTCCCTTCCCTTCCTCTCCTATCCCCTCCCTCAGCTCATTCTCTTCTCCCTTCCCTTCCTCTCCCATCCCCTCTCTCAACTCCTTCCCCTCCTCTCCCATCCCCTCTCTCACCTCCTTCCCCTCCTCTCCCATCCCCTCTCTTACCTCCTTCTCTTCTCCCTTGCCCTACACTCCCCTCCTCTCGTCCCCTCCCTTCGTCCCCTTCCTAAAAAGGACAGACAAAACCAAAATAAAAAACAAGCTTCATTAGTCAAGTCTTGTCCCCGCGCTGAGGCCGGAGAGACAGGAAAGATAAATATGTTGTGGGTTTGGGTAGGGTAAACCATCATGTTAATACATTTATTAACGCAGGAGGGTACAGTAGTAAATGTAGTTAGAACATCACGGCAGAACATCACATAGTTTGTACGTATCAGTGGCGGATTTTTTTTATTATTATTTCTATTTAATTATTATC
>NW_028234432.1:30065350-30071931 GCF_977035675.1 Penaeus japonicus | reverse complement strand
AAAAAATAGAAAAATAATAGAAAGTTATTGGCAATCAATTAGGTTATTCAGTCATGAAAAATAGAAACTCTGCGGTGGTTGCTTCCCAGTCTCGGCTCCTTCCACTAGGCTATGGAGAAAGAGCATGTAATATGGGGATGTGGGGACGTATGATATCATTTGAGTATATACTACAGCCGCAACATGATATGAAGCATACATAGGCCTGGAGGTGGATAGGAAGAGAGGATGGGGGGGGGGCAATGTGGAAGGGAGGAATAAGGGTTGGGGAGGGGATATAGAGGGACAGTAAATATGGAGAGACGAATACGTGGGAGGTTTATATACAGAGAGGCAGGGGGTTGGAGGAGGGGGGAGGAGTAGTGTGGAGTAGAGTCTGGGGAGGGGTGGGAGGGAGTATAGAGTGGGGGAAAAAGACGAGGAGGAAATATGTGACAGATAAAACATGACAAGAAATGAGAGAAGCACCTTTAAGGTAGAAAGATCAGCCGTAAGAGAAGAGAGAGAGAGAGAAATAGATACGTCCTAATGGTTAGAAGTGAGAAGTGAGAGATAAAGAGGATGAGGACAAAGAAAAAAGAGAACGTGGAAGAGAGCCGAGTAGAGGAGAGCAGCAGAGAACACGAGAGTAGAGAGAGAGAGAGAGAGAGAGAGAGAGAGAGAGAGAGAGAGAGAGAGAGAGAGAGAGAGAAAAAGAAAAAGAGAGAAAAAGAAAGAGAGAGAGAGAAAAAGAGAGAGAGAGAGAGAGAGAGAGAGAGAGAGAGAGAGAGAGAGAGAGAGAGAGAGAGAAAGGCAGTTAAATTAAGAAAGAAAAAAAGAGATTGAAAATTAAGTCACGTGTACCTCCTCCTCGAATATCTAAACCTGAACGAAGAACTATTGAAAAAAGAGGAAATTAACAGAAAGAAAAGTATACCTGATATCTTCATTTTCTACTTGAAACCTGCGAGCAAACACAGAACATAAATACAACACACAACCACATCAAATAAATGGTTTATTGCACACAGCTTCTCTTCCTTAGAAGGAGGAAGGATACTGAGCGATGGCATAAGAAAGCGATTGAAATGAAGAGGGAGATTTTGCGCAAGACCACCTCCAGAAAAGAGCAGAGATGAGGAAAGGGGGAGGCCAAGTGAGAGAGGGACCAACTGAGAAGGAGCACACGGAGAGAGAGCGAGCAAAGGAAGGAAGAGGCAGGGAGACATAGGGATACTCCGGAGAGAGAAAGAGAGGGAGAGAGAGGAGAAAAAGGATGGAGGATGAAAAGGACAATGAAGGATGAGAAGGAGAGCGAGAGAGGAGAAAGGAAGGAAAGGAAGAAGGGTAAAGGGAAAATGGAGAGGAAGAGAGAGGAGAAAGGGAGGGAGGGAGGAAGAAAGAAGGGAAAAAAATGAAAAGGAGAGGGAGAGAGAGAGGGGAAAGGAAGGGAGAATGGAAAACGAAGATGAGACGGGAAGGAAGGAGAGATGAAGAAAGTAAGAAATAAGATGAGAGGAAGAAAAAGGAAGGATATGGAAGGAGGGAGAAGGGATAAGGAATATGAGAAAGAGAGCAGGGAGAGGTGAAGGGAAGAAGAACAAACTATGAGAGGGAGAGAAAGGAGAAAGAAAGGGGGCGTAAGAAAGAGGAAAAGAAGAATAGAAGAAGGAAGTAGAGAAGGAAAGAAGAAAGATGAGATATGAGAAGGAAGAAAGGACGAGGGAAAGAAGAAGTAAAAGAGGGAAGACTGAATAAAAGAAGAAAGGAAGAACAAAAGGAAGAGAAGAACTGAGGAGACGAAAGAGAGAGAAAGGAAATAAGAAAGAAGGAAGAGAGGAAAGGGAGAACACAGAAGATGGAGAAGGAAATAGTAATTTCGGATTCCGTTCTGCTTGTTGGCTCAGAGAGACTGCAGACCCTGAAGGAAGATGGATGGAGTACGCTCGTGTGTGTGCGAGTATGTGTGGGCGCATTTGTGTGTGTGTGTGTGGGAGTGTGTATGTATACGTTTGCATGCGTGCTGGTGTGTGTTGTGTGTTTGCGTTTGTGTGTGTGTGTGTGTTTGTGTGTGTGTGTGTGCGTGTGTATGTATACGTTTGCATGAGTCCTGGTGTGTGTTGTGTGTGTGTGTTTGTGTTTATGTGTGTTTGTGTGTGTGTGTATATGTGTGTGTGCTGGTATTTGTGGGTGTATGTGTGTGTGTGTTTGTGTATGTATGTATTTGTGTGTTTGTGTCTGTATGTGTGTGTGTGCTGGTGTTTGTGTGTCTGTATGTGTAAGTCGGTGTGAGCATCGGCAGAAAAAAGGAAAATATTATAGACAAAACAGAAGACAAAAACGTTTTACAAGAAACCTATTAATTGTGGGATGGAGAATATTCGGTAAAGATATCGGTAATTCAGAAAATGATAATAACATAAATGAAAAAGTTATGAATGATAAAATGACGTCACTGCTATGGTGATGTAAGTTATAAAAATAATTTTGATAAATTTTATATTGTAAATAACATTAGTTTCATTAATGATAAAGGCAATGATGATATAGAAAATGAATATAGAATAATAATGAATTATATAATTAATAAAACTGGTTATCATCATTACCGTTACATCATCAGTACTGTTGCAATCCTCAACTATTACATCATATCCTTACTCTACATCTTATCATTATAGCATTTATCACTACACAATCATAGTAATCAGGACAATAACACATAATGTAAATATACAAGACACACTAAATGTAATAATGGTACTAACTACTGCTAATCGAACTAATGGTGTGTGTGACGTATCCGTCCACATAAGTATATACTTAATATATATATATAAATATAATATATATATATATATATATATATAAAAAAATAAATATATATATATACTATTATATAAGTAAATATATGATATATCTATGTATGTATTACACAATAAATATAATATATATATAAATATAATAAAATAGACTATATATATACTACTAAATATATCCATATATATATCATGTATTAAACAAATAAATATGTAAATATCTATACAACTATATATAAATAATATATCTATATAACTATATATATAGTAAGTAGATTATATTATACCACTTAAATATATTATATATATACATATATCTCAAATATTCTATCTCATACATATAATATAATACTATATATAAATATATTATATCACTATATATATATATATATAATATATGTATACCTTATATTCATTCTATATATATCAACATTTATATATATATATATATAAATATAAATATATATATACCTTATATATAATATAAATATATATATATATTAACTATATATATAACATAATATTTTATAACTGTAAGATGTGTGTTTCTATACACACCTCATACAACAATAATAAACTAAATTAATACTAAATATAAAAATCAATATACTATATATATATATAATAGTTATATATATATAATATAGAATGTATTTAATATGGTGTGTTGTGTGTGGTGGGTGTGTGGTGGGTGTGTTGTGTGTGTGAGTGTTGTGGTGGGCCGGTGTGTGTGAGAGTGTGATTGTAGACATAGTATACATACATATATATATATACAAATGTATATATAAAACTCATACTATATCCGATATATCATAAATATAAATATCGATATCTTCTATATAACTCTATCTGTATATAATTCTGTGTGGTGTGTGTGTGTGTGTATACATATAGCATATATACTATATATTATATCAAAATTAAATATATATATCATATGACTATATATTATATAAATATAGTATATATATATATATATAGATAGATGAAATCACTATATAGATCTTTATACTATCATCGAGTATAGAATAACTCTACACTAATCAGACTATATATATATATAGAATATAGCCTATATACGATATCGATCCACTCAACTAAATCTTTGGCGCATCGCTTTTCGAATTCTCTTAAAGAAAAGATCCTCATCAGGCTATAACGCTAATCCCAAGTGAATCAACTTGCTTCTTTTTTGGAATTGTCGCCTTACGCCTGACTGAGTCGGAAACTTTCTCTTTCTAAAAGATTTCCGAAACGTCGGGCGAGATTTTTCCTTTTTCCTTTATTGTGGCAGTGGATTTTATCTGACTATAACACACATCACAACACTACACACACTCCTACACCACATCACTACACACACACACACACATATATATTATCATATATATAAATATATTATATATATATTAGAATAATAAACATAGATATATATATATTCTATACATATATATATATATATAACATACTACTCATATATATATAACATATTGACCTACTATATATATTACCACTATACTAACTATATATATAATTATATATACAAACTTATCACTCTTATATATATTATATTAATATGTATATATAGCTATATATATATCACTATATAAGCTATTATAGATCACCTATAAATATCCATATTATATATATATCATATATTGTATCATAGACTCTACTACTACTAATACAATAGCTATATATATATACATAAAATATATATATATACATATTTATATTACTATACTTATATAATATATATATTACTCCCTATACTACGGGATCATATCCCATATATGAATATATATATAATCTACTCATATCTCCTATATATAGA
The DNA here is from genome assembly GCF_977035675.1 of Penaeus japonicus. Classification (NCBI taxonomy): domain Eukaryota; kingdom Metazoa; phylum Arthropoda; class Malacostraca; order Decapoda; family Penaeidae; genus Penaeus; species Penaeus japonicus. Next base: position 30,067,296 of record NW_028234432.1, on the reverse strand, counting down.
TATATACATACATATATATATATATATAATATATACTCTATAAATTAATATAAAATATATATCAAAATATGAATGTGTGTGTGTGTGTGTGAGTGGTGCTTGCGTGTGTCGTAGTGTATGTGTTATGTGTGTGAGTGATGGTGATATGTGATCATGTACATACATATAGCATATATATTATATAGATATATATCCCATATATATATACCCTACCTATATTACTCTATATATATTATACTCTATAAAGTATAAATAGCCATATCAATATCTACATACCTAATATATATATAATATATAATGTAATACTATATGACCTATAATAACAATATATATAATATATATTATAACCATATATATATATATGTATAGTTGAATATATATATAATACCTCTAAATTGGTACTATATATAGATAGATATATATAAAATAATATACTAAATAGATACTATATATATATACATATATATATGCACTATACATAGCCAGGCTCATCCTCGCACCAACACGGATATCTCTAGACTCGAGCGAATATTCTAAATTCAAATACTGCTGTGTAAATATTCACGCTCCGCCGAGAGGACATGCATCTGCTATACCGGAGGGATTCTGGTACGGGCGTGAGGGCAAGAGCAGAGGGTGGGCGGCTCTGCAAAGGCTTCGACTGAAGGCGAGGCTGCAGACGCCCTGAGTGGAAGGTCTTGTGATGTTTTCTTATATAAACAGCCTTGGCGTAAACACTTTTCTTTATTTTTTAGTCATTTTCATTATTTGCTTTCTGTGGAGATTGGCTGAGTGTTTGCTCTTGAATCATATGGGGAATCAAGGCAAACAGTGAGCCACTAGATACCTCAATATATCAATAGGATAATGCTCATATAAATAATATATACATTATATGATATAACTTCATAAATATATTGTGTATGTGTATATCAAACACTTATGTATATGTACTGGTGTATATGTGTATGTGTATATACATATATATATTATATATATACTTTTAGATACTCACTATATATATATATATAATATATTAGAGACAACTCATTTGATATAGTATATATATAGTATATATATTAGATATATATCTAGTGAGAGTGATAGTATAGTATAGAGATAATATTAGGGGTGAGTGTGTGTGTGTGTGTGTGGGTGTCGGTGTGTGTGGGTGTGTGTGTGTGGGGTGTGTGTGTGTGTGTGTGTGTGTGTGTGTGTGTGTGTGGGGTGTGTGTTATATATATAAAAATCTATTTATATATATATATGTGTGTGTATGTGTGTGTGTGTGTGTGTGTGTGTGTGTGTGTGTGTGTGTGTGTGTATGTGTGTGTGTGTGTGTGTGTGTGTGTGTGCATGTGTGCTTGTATGTGTGTGCATGTGTACGTGTAAGTATGAGTTTGTCTGTGTAAGTGTGTGATATGGAATGTACGTCTGTATGTGTGTTTATGCGTAAGTGCAAGTCTGTGTGTGTAGATAGACAACTAGATGATGGTTCTGCAAACAAGGCGAGATGATGCATGTGATAATCTCCGGAAGAGACAAGAATCGTGAGTGCAATTAGGTCATGAAGGCAATGGAGAGGAGTTAATTGGCGAGGGAAGGGGAGAGAGAGAGAGACATGCTGATAGATTAGCAGCCATAGTGACAGTCTTTTAATCAGTAGATTTTCCAGGCGAGATGTGAAGAGCAAATGGAAACGTTCCTGCATCTCGTTGTATTTTTTTTTTCTCTCTTTTTTCTTGTTTTTGAACTTTGTGTGTCTGTTTCTATGTGTCTATTTGTGTGTGTTTGTGTTTGTGTTTAGATGTGTGTGTGTGTGTGTGTGTTGGTGTATGTGTGTGTGTTTGTGTGTGTGTGTGTTTGCGTGTAACAGTAAAAAATAAAAACTATATTTTTTCTTTAAGTAATATAAACCACAGCAATGACAGATCTTTTCCTAACTA
>NW_028234432.1:30027216-30044716 GCF_977035675.1 Penaeus japonicus | reverse complement strand
AATAACGACGTACACACATATGATTATGTATATGTCTCTCTCTCTCTCTCTCTCTCTCTCTCTGTCTTTCCTTCTCTCTATCTCTCCCTTCCTCCATCTCTTTCTCTTGCTCTCTCCTTCTATCTCTCTTGCTCTCTCTCTCTCATTCTCTCTCTCTCTCTCTCTCTCTCTCTCTCTCTCTCTCTCTCTCTTTCTCTCCCGTATTGCTACAGTCACTTAACAGATGATGGCTGGTATTAAGGTCGCCAAAGTTAATTATATGATAACATTACTGTCCTGCATATGATACTAGTCCTTCTCTCTCTCTCTCTCTCTCTCACTCTGTCTATCTATCTATCTCTTTCTCTCTCTCTTTCTGTGTATCTCTCTCTCTCTTTACCTGTCTCTGTCTCTCTTTATCTCTCTCTCTCTCGCTCCCTCCCTCTCTTTATCTTTTCATCTTTCTCTCGCTCTATCTCTTTCTCTCTGTTTCTCTCTTTAGCTCCCTCTCTCTCTCTCTTTCTCGCTCCCCCCCTGCCTCTCTCTCTCCATCTTCCCCCCTCTCTTTCTCCTTCTATTTCTCTCTCTCACTCTCCCTCTCTGTTCAGTCTAAGTTTGTGTTTCTGCAGTACAATAGAAAGTAAATGTGCGTAAGTGTCCCGAGGACATGTAACTTCCACTAATATTCCCACAGTCGTGCACAGAACAAGGCGTTGACTGTTACATTGTTTTTTTTTTTTTTTTTTTTTTTTTCATCTTTTACTGAATATAATCCGCTTTTTGTTGTTGTTGTTATTGTACTCAAGTTACATATTCATTACAGAGTATTATGTTTTTGGGTTGACTAGTGTGTGTATGTGTGAGGGAGGGAGGGAGGGAGGGAGGAAGGGAGGGAGAGAGAGAGAGAGAGAGAGAGAGAGAGAGAGAGAGAGAGAGAGAGAGAGAGAGAGAGAGAGAGAGAGAGAGAGAGAGAGAGAGAGAGAGAGGAGAGACTGATGATTGTGTGGAGAAGACATTTGTGGAGAGAACGAGAAGAGATGATTGAGGATCGAGGGGGTAGAGAGGAGGAGGGAATTGTTGGATGGGTGAGAAGGAGGAGTGAGTTGGATCCACCCACGAGAGAGAGGGAGAAGAGGATAATGAGATTGTTGAGAGAGGGGAGAAGAGAGACGTAAGAGGAGACGAAAGAGGAGAAAGAGAGAAGAGAGAGAGAGAGAAAGAGATGGAGAGACAGACGGAGCGGATGGAGAGAGAAAGAGAGAGACGCAAGGAGAGATGGAGCAGAGTAGGGAGAGATGAAGACGAGAGAGTAGAGAGAGGAGGAGAGGAAGGAGGAGAGGAGAGATTTTGAAGAGGAGAGTGGAGACGGAGAGAAGAAGAGGGGAGATAGTGGGTAAGGTCTGGCGTGGGAGAGAGAGGATTGTCCGAGAGATGCAGTCGTGTTGATGAGATGAGAGGACGAGATGAGAGAGAGTAGACGTGCGTTTGAGCCGGAGAGAGATGCTGAGAGAGAGAGAGGATGAGAGTAGATATAGTAGTTCATTTGTGTTCATGTGTGTGTCATAACCTTGTGTGTATTTGTATATGTATTTCTGGGTTTATCTTTTTTTTGTAGTTCGTTCTTAAGCCCAAATATTTTCAGAGAATCCCTTTCATAGATCAAAACCCGTTTGTTTTGATAGAACAGCTGGCGGCCATTGTCTTTGGGAAAACAATTTCGCACGTGTCACGGCCCATTAGCCTCGATAATGCGGACTCTCTGGGAGCCATTATTTGAATTTTCTAATCGACACGAGGCCAAGATGTACCCGTTAACCTGAAGGAGATTATGTTCCTTTTCTGGAATTTCTTCTGAGTCAATCTCGCTGAAAGATTTAGCGTCTTTATTATTTATAGATGAGGAGATTGATCAGCTGTGAGTCTGAGAGAAAATGGTTTTTGGAAAGATTATTATGATAGGTGTGATGCGGAAAATCCCGCTCTTATTCGCTCACTCTTTCTCTCTCTCTCTTTTTTTTCTCTCTCTCTCTATTTATCTTTCCCTCTGCTTTTTTTTCTCTATTTTTCTTTGTGTGTCTCTCTCCGGTAAATTTCTTCCCTCTTCTCCTTCCCTTCTTGTCTCCTTCTGAATCTTCCTCACTTTCTCTCCCATCCTCCCTCCCTATTCCCACCTCTCTTTTCTCTTCCCCTTCCCTCCCTCTCTCTTTCCCACCCTCCTTCCCTCAACACTCTCTCTCTTCCTCTCCTTTCCTCCCACACTCCTTTCCCCCCTCCCTCCCTTCCTCAATTCCATCCTCCCTCCCTTCCATCCTCCCTCCCTACTCTCTCCTCTCTTTTCCTCCTCCCTCTCCCTCCCTCCCTCCCTCCACCCTATCTCTCTTTCTCTCGGGTTGCAATATTGAGTTTACACGTACTTATAACGATATTTTTAGATGGAGCCTCCATCAACCTCCCCCACACCCCCTCCCCCCTCCCCTCCCCCTGCCGCCACCCACACAACTTGAGAAATTGGAAGAAGGAAGTGGAGGAGGAGGGGGGGGGGGGTAAGACGGAGGGAAGGGAGGGAGAGATGGTGGAGGGCAGGAAGAAAGGAAGGGAGGGAAGGGTAGAGTGGTAGAAAGGAGATGAGAGGGAGAAAAGAAGGCAGGAGTGACAATATGTAAAAAGAAGAAGAAAGGGAGAGAGGAATACGAGTAGGAAAGAAGAGGGATAAGAGAAGGAAGAAAAGAAGGAGAGGTCGATGGAGAATAGAGAGAGAAAGAGAATGGAGAAAAAATAAAATAAGAGATTGCAAGACGGAGGGACTGTAGTTGCAGAAGCGAGGAAGGGAGTGAGGAAGAAGGAGAAAAAGAAGAAAAGAAGAAGAAGAAGAAGAAGAAGAAGAAGAAGAAGAAGAAAAAGCAGAAGGAGGAGGAGGAGGAGGAGGAGGAGGAGAAGAAGAAGAAGAAGTAGGAGAGAGGGAGGAGAGGAGAAAAGAAAAGAAGAGAGAATGAGGAGAGGAAATGGAGTCAGGAGGAGTAGAGAGGAGGAGGAGAGAGGAGGAGGAGGAGGAGGAGGAGGAGAAGAAGAAGAAGAAGGAGGAGGAGGAGGAGGAGGAGGAGAAGAAGAAGAAGAAGGAGGAGAAGGAGGAGGAGGAAATGGAGGAGCAGGAGGAGGAGGAGGAGAAGAAAAAGAAGAAGAAGGAGGAGGAGAAGAATAAGAATAAGAATAAGAAGGAGGTGGAGGAGGAGCAGGAGGAGGAGGAAGAGGAGGAGGAGGAGGAGGAAGATGAGGAGGAGAAAGAAGAAGAAGAAGAAGGAGGGGGAGAGTTGGAGGAGAAGAGGGAGGAGGAGGTAGAAAGAAGCCTAAGGCAGAAAGAGAGGAGAGACGGAGGCGGCTAGTAGACGGTAAAGCGGCGGTTGAGCCGCCGCATCATCCGCCTTCTCCTTCCTGGCCGACCGGCCTTCGTCTTCTGCTTCTTCTTCTTTCCTCGTCTGTCGCGGAGTCGCTCGACCCCCCACATACACGCCGCTGAAAATCGATCCAAGCAGCCAAACCTTTTCTTAATTGAGTGAAGACGTTCCAACCCTTTTTTGCATATGTTTTTCGTGTGGCAAATAGGAGGGGAGAGAGAATGGGGGTAGTGGGAGAGAGAGAGAGAGAGAGAGAGAGAGAGAGAGAGAGAGAGAGAGAGAGAGAGAGAGAGAGAGAGAGAGAGAGAGAGAGAGAGAGAGAGAGAGAGAGAGAGAGAGAGAGAACGAGCAAGACGTTGACGAAAAAGAAAAAGGAAAGAATCGGGTGAGAGAAAGTGAATGCAGAAAGAAAACCAAAGCAATAGGGGAAGAAAAGAGGGAAAAAGGGAGGATATAAGTGAAAAAGAGAGAAAAAAAGAAAAAAAAAGAGAGAATCAGTAGAGAAAATGAAAGAAAATGTCCGAAAAAGTGAGGAAAAGAGAGAAAAAGAGAGAAAAAAGAAAACATGGATAAGAGAGAGAACTATGAAAAGAGAGAGGCCAAAGATAACAAAGGCGAAAAGCGAAGAAAAGAAAGGAAAAGAGAAAAATAGAGAAAAAGAGAAAGAGAGGATAATACAGAAAAAAAAACAGAGAAAAGAGATAAAGAGAGAAAAGGATAAAACAAAAGAAACTAGAGAAGAGAGAGAGAAAGAAAAATAGTGAAAAAAATAGAAAAATAGTAAACAAGAGAAAAACAGAGAACAAAAAAGGGAAGAGAGAGAAAGTGAGAGAAAGAGAAAGAAAAAGAGAGAGGAGCGCCGATAAGGACCGTCCAGAAAGCAAACGCGAGGCTTGAGTAGGCTCGGCTGTCTCACACTCTTGATTGACAGCCACCCCCCTGATCTTCCTCTCCCCCCTCTCCCCTTCCCCCTCCCGCCTCTTCCTCGTCATTAATGCCCATACTCTCTCCCCTCTCTTGCCCCTCATCTCTTTATCAATCTCTCCCTCTTCCCTCCTTCACCTCTCTCTCGCCTCCTATCCCCCCTACCTTTGCCTTTTATCTCTCCCTCAACCCTCTCCTCCCCTCTTGCCCCACCCCCTTCCCTTCCTTTCCCATCTTCCTCCCTACACCCCTCTCCTCCTTTCACCCTTTACTCATACTTCCCCCTTCCACCCTCCTTATTTTCTTCCCCCACCCCCACCCCTACCCTCCTTCTTGCCTCCTTTCTCTACCAACCCTCTGCCATACGTCCCCCTCCTCCTCCCTCCCACACCTCTCCCCATCCCCTACCCTCACCCAATACCCCCTTACCCTCCTCCGCCCCCCCTAATAAAAAAAAGATAAAAGTTAATGACATTTTCTCTGCATTGATGAGGGGAGGAGAGAAACAAAGGTTTTATGTGAGGTGGACCGAGTGCTGACTGCGTGCGGACGGCATCGGCTGAGATCAGAGGCTGAGAGGAGATGAGATCAGCGCGCACGTTAAAGGGAAAGGGGGTGGGGGTGGGGGGTGAGGGGATTTACAAGAAGGGGTGAAAAAAAGACGAGTATTTGAGGTTTGAGAGATAGCGATGTGATGGGGGGAAGGGATAGGATAGGTTGAGAAAGGACACTCCCATACACACGTACACATATACACACAAACACTTTCTCTCTCTCTCTCTCTCTCTCTCTCTCTCTCTCTCTCTCTCTCTCTCTCTCTCCCCTCTCTCTCGCTCTTGCTCCCCTAATCCCTCCCTCTCCCCTCTCTCTTTCTCTCTCTCTTTCTTTCTCTCTCTCTCTCTCTCTCTCTCTCTCTCTCTCTCTTTCTTTCTCTCCTCTCTCTCGCTCTTGCTCCTCTAATCCCTCCCTCTTCTCTCTCTATCTAATCTTCTCTTTTTTCATCTCTCTTCTATCTTCTATCTCTCTATCTTCTTCTATCTATTCCAACTAATCTATCTATCCTATCTCTCTCTCTCTCTCTCTCTCTCTCTCTCTCTCTCCCCTAATCCCTCCCTCTCCCCCCCCTCTCTCTCTCTCTCTCTTTCTCTCTCCTCTCTCTCGCTCTTGCTCCCCTAATCCCTCCCTCTTCTCTCTCTTTCTCTCGCTCTCTCTCTCTCTTGCTCCCCTAAACCCTCCCTCTCCCCTCTCTCTTTCTCTCTCTCTCCCTAATTCTTCTTACCCTTCCCCCCTCCCTCTCTCTCCTCTCTCTCTCCTCTCTTTCTTTCTCTCCACTCTCTCGCTTCTCTCTCTCTCTCTCTCTCTCTTATTGTACTCAAGTTACATATTCATTACAGAGTATTATGTTTTTGGGTTGACTAGTGTGTGTATGTGTGAGGGAGGGAGGGAGGGGGAGGGAGGAAGGGAGGGAGAGAGAGAGAGAGAGAGAGAGAGAGAGAGAGAGAACGAGAGTTGATGAGAGAGAGAGGAGAGAATGAAAGAGTGTGTGAGGGTGGACGAAGGTTGGACGGAAGAGGCGAGAGAGTGGCGGAGAAGGAGACGAGAGTGGACGGAGGGATGAGGAGAGAGAGAGAGAGAGAGAGAGAGAGAGAGCGAGTAATATTTTGTTTTATGGTGAGGCCATAAGCTTGTGGGATATGTATATGTATTTTGGGTTTATCTTTTTTTTTTAGTTCGGTCTAAAGGCAAAATAATTTCAGAGAATCCCTTTCATAGATCAAAACCCGTTTGTTTTGATAGAACAGCTGGCGGCCATTGTCTTTGGGAAAACAATTTCGCACGTGTCACGGCCCATTAGCCTCGATAATGCGGACTCTCTGGGAGCCATTATTTGAATGTTCTAATCAACACGAGGCCAAGATGTACCCGTTAACCTGAAGGAGATTATGCTCCTTTTCTGGAATTTCTTCTGAGTCAATCTCGCTGAAAGATTTAGCGTCTTTATTATTTATAGATGAGGAGATTGATCAGCTGTGAGTCTGAGAGAAAATGGTTTTGGAAAGATTATTTTGATAGGTGTGATGCGGAAAATCCCGCTCTTATTCGCTCACTCTTTCTCTCTCTCTCTTTTTTTTCTCTCTCTCTCTATTTATCTTTCCCTCTGCTTTTTTTTCTCTATTTTTCTTTGTGTGTCTCTTCGGTAAATTCTTCCTCTTCTCTTCCCTTTTTGTCTCTTCTGACTCTTCCTCACTATCTCTCATCTCCCATCCCTATTCCCACTATCTTTTCTCCTTCCCCTTCCCTCCCTCTCTCTTTCCACCCTCTTCCTCAACACTCTCTTCTTCTCTCCGTTCTTCCCACACTCTTTCCCCCTCTCCCTTCTCCTTCCATCCTCCTTCCTTCCATCCTCTCCCTCTCTCTCCTCTCTTTTTCCTCTCCTCTACCTCCTCCTCCTCCACCCTATCTCTCTTTCTCTCGGGTTGCAATATTGAGTTTACACGTACTTATAACGATATTTTTAGATGGAGCCTCCATCAACCTCCCCCACACCCCCTCCCCCCTCCCCTCCCCCTGCCGCCACCCACACAACTTGAGAAATTGGAAGAAGGAAGTGGAGGAGGAGGGGGGGGGGGGTAAGACGGAGGGAAGGGAGGGAGAGATGGTGGAGGGCAGGAAGAAAGGAAGGGAGGGAAGGGTAGAGTGGCAGAAAGGAGATGAGAGGGAGAAAAGAAGGCAGGAGTGACAAGATTTAAAAAGAAGAAGAAAGGGAGAGAGGAATAGGAGTAGGAAAGAAGAGGGATAAGAGAAGAAAGAAAAGAAGGAGAGGTCGATGGAGAATAGAGAGAGAAAGAGAATGGAGAAAAAAATAAAATAAGAGATTGCAAGACGGAGGGACGGTAGTTGCAGAAGCGAGGAAGGGAGTGAGGAAGAAGGAGAAAAAGAAGAAAAGAAGAAGAAGAAGAAGAAGAAGAAGAAGAAGAAAAAGCAGAAGGAGGAGGAGGAGGAGGAGAAGAAGAAGAAGAAGAAGAAGAAGAAGAAGTAGGAGGAGGAGGAGAAGAAGAAGAAGGAGGAGGAGGAGAAGGAGGAGGAGGAAATGGAGGAGCAGGAGGAGGAGGAGGAGAAGAAAAAGAAGAAGAAGAAGGAGGAGAGGAAGAATAAGAATAAGAATAAGAAGGAGGAGGAGGAGGAGGAGGAGGAGGAGGAGGAGGAGGAGGAGGAGGAAGATGAGGAGGAGAAGAAGAAGAAGAAGAAGGAGGAGGAGGAGGTGGAGGAGAAGGAGGAGGAGGAGGTAGAGAAGAAGAAGAAGGAGAATGAGGAGGAGGAGTAGGAGGAGGAGGAGGAGGAGGAGGAGGAGGAGGAGGAGGAGGAGGAGGAGGAGGAGGAGGAGGAGGAGGAGGAGGAGGAGAAGAAGAAGAAGAAGAAGAAGAAGGAGAAGGACGACGAGGAGGAGGAGGAGGAGGAGGAGAAGAAGAAGAAGAAGAAGAAGAAAAAGAAGAAGGAGAAGGAGGAGGAGGAGGAGGAGGAGGAGGAGGAGGAGGAGGAGGAGGAGGAGGAGAGGGAGGAGAGAGTCAACTCTTAACGCGCTTCGATTATCGATCCAAGCAGCCAAACCTTTTCTTAATTGAGTGAAGACGTTCCAACCCTTTTTTGCATATGTTTTTCGTGTGGCAAATAGGAGGGGAGAGAGAATGGGTTAGGTGGGAGAATGGGGGGAGAAAAAGAAGAGGGGTGAAAAGGAGAGTAAGAAGGAGAGAAGGAGAGAGAGTTGAGAGAGGGAGATAACGAGAAGGAAGGAGAAGAGAGAGACATAGGAGAGCAGAGATGGGGAGAGACAGAAGAGGGAAGCGCATGAGTTGCGAAAAAGAAAAAGGAAATAATCGGGTGAGAGAAAGTGAATGCAGAAAGAAAACCAAAGAATAGGGAGGAAGCGGGAGACAAAAGGGCGGTATAAGAGAAAAAAAAAAAAAAGAGAGAAAAAAAGAGAGAAAAAAAGAAAAAAAAGAGAGAATCAGTAGAGAAAATGAAAGAAAATGTCCGAAAAAGTGAGGAAAAGAGAAACAAGGGAGAAAGAGAGAGAACAGATGAAAAGAGGAGAGGCACAGAAGATAACAAGTGAGAGAAAGCGAAGAAAAGAAAGGAAAAGAGAAAAATAGAGAAAAAGAGAAAGAGAGGATAATACAGAAAAAAACAGAGAAAAGAGATAAAGAGGCGAAATGGATTAAAACAAAAGCAACAGAGAATGAGTTGAAGAGAGAAGAAAAATGAGAAAAAAAATAGAATCAAAATTGAGTAAACAGCAGACGGAAAAAACAGCGCAAAAAAGGAAAGAGAGAGAAAGTGAGAGAAAGAGAAAGAAAAAGAGGGAGGAGCGCCGATAAGGACCGTCCAGAAAGCAAACGCGAGGCTTGAGTAGGCTCGGCTGTCTCACACTCTTGATTGACAGACCCCTGATCTTCTTCCCCTCTCCAATTCCCTCCCGCTCTTCCTCGGTTCTTTCTTACCTCTCGCCACTTTATTGCACCGCATCTCTTATCATCTATCCTCTTCCCTCCTTCACCTCCCTCTCGCCTCCTATCCCCCCCTCCCTTTGCCTTTTATCTCTCCCTCCACCCTCTCCTCCCCTCTTGCCCCACCCCCTTCCCTTCCTTTCCCATCTTCCTCCCTACACCCCCCTCCTCCCTTCACCCCTTCCTCCTACTTCCCCCCTCCCCCCCCCCCCTTTTCTTCCCGCCCCCCACCCCCACCATACCTCCTTCTTGCCTCCCTTTTCTTCTACCAACCCTCATGCCTATTACGTCCCTCCTCCTTCCCCTCCCACACCTCTATCCCATCCCCTACCCTCACCCAATACCCCCTTAACCCCCTCCGCCCCCCCTAATAAAAAAAAGATAAAAGTTAATGACATTTTCTCTGCATTGATGAGGAGCGCGAGGGGAGGGAGAGAGAGAGAGAAGAGGAGAAACAAAGGTTTTATGTGAGGTGGACCGAGTGCTGACTGCGTGCGGACGGCATCGGCTGAGATCAGAGGCTGAGAGGAGATGAGATCAGCGCGCACGTTAAAGGGAAAGGGGGTGGGGGTGGGGTGGGGGGGGGGTGAGGGGATTTACAAGAAGGGGTGGAATTGTAATATAAAGACGAGTTATTTGAGGTTTTTCTGAGAGGATTAGCGTCGATTTGTTGATTGGTGGGGGGAAGGGATAGGATAGGTTGAGAAAGGACACTCCCATACACACGTACAATATACATCACAAAATTTCTATCTAGCTATCTACTCTCTCTCTCTCTCTCTCTCTCACTCTCTCTCTCTTCTCTCTTCTCTTTTCTCTCCCCTCCTCATCTCGCCTCTAGCTCCGATATAATCCCTCCCTCTACCACCAGCTCCTCTCCTTTTCTCTCTTTCTTTCATTCTCTTCTCTCTCTCTCTTTCTCTCTCTCTCTCTCTCTCTCCTAATCCTCTCTTCTTCTCTCTCTCTCTTCCTAATCTCCCTCCCCCCCTCTCTCTCTCTCATACTTCTCTCTCTCTCGCTCTACCCTTAAAATCCCTCCCTCTCCCCCTCTCTCTCTCTCTCTCTCTTTCGTTCTCTCTCCTCTCTACTCGTCTTGCTCCCTAATCCCTCCCTCTTCTCTCTTTCTCTTTCGCTCAGCTCTCTCTCTCTTCTTGCTCCCTAAAACCCTCCCTCTCCCCCCTCTCATTCTCACTCTCTCTCTCTCTCTCTTTCTTTTTTCCTCTCTCTCTCTCTCTCTCTCTCTCTCTCTTTCTTTCTCTCCTCTCTCTCGCTCTTGCTCCCCTAATCCCTCCCTCTTCTCTCTCTCTCTCTCTCTCTCTCTCTCTCCTAATCCCTCCCTCCCCCCCACCTCTCTCTCTCTCTCTCCCTCTCTCTCCCCTCTCTCTCGCTCTTGCTCCCCTAATCCCTCCCTCTCCCCTCTCTCTCTCTCTCTTTCTCTCTCCTCTCTCTCGCTCTTGCTCCCCTAATCCCTCCCTCTTCTCTCTCTCTCTTTCTCTCTCTCTCTCTCTCTCTCTCTCTCTCTCTCTCTCTCTCTCTCTCTCTCTCTCTCTCTCTCTCTCTCTCGTTTCGACTGCGATTATTCTCATCTTTAATCACCGAATTATACTACCTAATTATTGATTCGCATTTTTTTACTTACATTATCGATTTTATATCAATTATACTTGTCCTTTACTGATACAGTTTAACGAGCACATAATTATAATTGGCAAATCATAATTAGCATTATACAATGGTAATCATCGTGTTATTAACGCGTCGTATAACTCACATCATTTTATGATTTTTAAAGCTTTATGTAAGTATGTAACTCACATATAACACACATGCATATATATATATATATATATATATATATATATATATATATATATATATATATATACATATACATAAGGCATAAACGTACATATACGTATGTTTATTGGTATTCATATAAACACGAAAAGTACATCAAAAGACAATATCCAACATGGCTAATTAAACCAAAATTAAACCAAATCGAAAACTGTCTCGACTGATAATACTTGCCAATATATTCATCGTTATTATATGGGTTTAAGCGGTCAATTGCGAGCTCTGTGCCGCCGGGGCCTTCATATATTAAGTGAGAAGTGTCACTGCGTTCGTATGTGATCATAAAGACTTCATAAACTCTTTCTTCCTTTTAACATATTCTATTGGTATTCTATGGTATTTATGCACACGTATAGACTCTTATAGATGTATTTAATTAAAGAAAATTAGGTATTTAGAAATACATATACTCAGAAACACATACTCACACATATACTTATGGCAGATAACTCATACACATACACACGCAGACTAGCTCTCTCTCTCTCTCTTTCTTACTCTATCTCTCTCTCTATCTATCTATCTCTTTCTCTCCCTTCCTCCCCCCCTCTTTCTCTCTCGCTCTTTCTCTCTCTCTTTCTCTTTCTTCCCCCCTACCCCTCCCTTTCCATCGGACACAAAATTAAGCAAACAAAAGACGACTTACCTTTATAAACAATGTATCTAGAGTCAGAAAGATACGTGGAGTAATTCTCGATGTTTCGTGTTTAGCTTTTGGATGTGATGCAATCTGCATGGAACATGTTTTGCAATTATAATGTTTTTAGCAAGTCATGTAAACTTCAAAATGGAATATTCTCTCTCTCTCTCTGGCTCCCTTCCTCTCTCTTCTCTCTTTTCTCTCTCTCTCTCTCTCTCTCTCTCTCTCGCTCTTTCTATCTCTCTCTCTCTCTCTCCATCAATATACGCGCGCGTGTGTGTATGTATAAACACGTATTTAATCATTCTCATACAAAGAAAAATACAGATATAGAGACAGGATTGTATCTGCAAAGAATAATATACCTACACGAGCTGCAAAAATAAACAAAACATATTGTGAAAAAAGGGAAAAAAAGTGAAAATATCCTAAGGCAAGAAGAGATTAAACTTACTTGATAAAGATGATGAAAAAAGTTAAAAATGCTGAAGACAAGTAACTCCTTAGATCATACATATATTTTCTTGACAAATACGAAGACAACTAACGATGGAAAAAAAGAGATGAGGAAGTAGTTAAAGAGGAAAAAAGGTGGAAACTAATGAAAAAAAAGGAAAAGAAGGAGGAAAACAATATCAAAAGGAAAAGAACAATAAGGAGGTAAGGAGAAAGATCTATGGAAGGAGGAGGAATAGGAGGAGGAGGAAAAGCAGGAAGAGGAAGGGGAGATTGAGGAGAAGAAGAAGGAGGAGGGGGGGGGGGAGGAAAAGGAGAGAGATGAATCACTAAGAAAAGGATAGAAAGAGGAAGCAGGAAGAGAAGGATAGAAAGAGGCAGAAGAGGAACTTGATAAAGAGGAAGAAGAAGTGGAGGAAAATATATAAAATAGAAAAACTAACAGAGGTAAAAGAAGAAGAAAGAAGAAAAAATAATAACAAGAAGAAGATGAAGAAAAAAAAAAAAAGAAGAAAGAGAAAAAGAAAGAAGTAGGGTGTAAAAAAAAAAAAGAAAAGAAAAAAAAGAGAAAACGAAGACAAAGAAAAGAATAAACAAGAGGAAGAGAACACCGAGAGGGACCACGAAGAGAACCGCTGCCTGTCCTTCACTCCGGTTCATCGTCAGTAATATCCGATATCGCTGAGCGCGCCCTCCCGCCCCCTCACCCCCACCCCCCGCGTGCGCAGGCCATTTCTCCGATATCATTGCTAGGAGCGACGCCCGGCGGAAGGGATTAATGTCTAGGATTTGGGGTTGGGGGGGGGTGTTGAGGGGGGGGGGTGAGACAAAGAAGACAAGGGGGTGGAGGTGTTGAGAGGGTGGTGTTGAGGGGGTGGAGGTGTTGAAAGGGTGGTGTTGAGGGGGTGGAGGTTGAAGTTGTGGTCTTTAGGGGGTTGTGTTGAGGGGGTCGTGTTGAGGGGTGGAGGTGTTGAGGGAGTGGTGGCGAGGTAGTGATGTCGACGAGGTGGTGTTGAAGAAGTTGTGTTGAGGAGGTTGAGTTGAGGTGTTGAGGTGGCGGTGACGAGGAGGTGGTGTTGAGGTGGTGGATGGTGCTGAAAATCCCATGTTGGTTATTTGATGTTGAATAGCGATATCATGTTGCAGATGGTGTTGGAGTTGATGGTGAAAACGGAGCATCATAAATAAACATCACTAAAACAAGGAAATACAAGCGTTGTTGAATAATCCCTTTTTTCCTTTAACTTTGATAGGGATAAAGGGGATAGTTAGGACTGATGAGCCTATGGTGATGATGATAGTGGTGGTGATGATGATGATGGTGAAATGAGGATGATGATGATGATGATAATGACGTATGATTCCTTCAGCAATTCGGTGATTAAAGAGAGTATTGATAGTGATGGTGTTGGTGCTAATGGTGATGATGGCATATCAGTATGACAGTGAAGATGATGAATGAACATGATTCGATGGTGATGTTGTAGATGAGGATAATGATAATGATAATGATAATGATAATGATAATGATGAAAACGATGATAACTAAAAAACGATATCAGAACACCCATCCTCCAGTGTCCAAGAACGGGAATACCTCCGGGCTATCCTCCAGGAAGGTACCTGAAGGAGTCTCGTTTATACTGGAGGAATTCCGCGAATCCTGGAGGCTTCAGGAGCGAAAGGGCACGCGACGCCTCAAGGTCCACGCCCTTGCTTCCTTCCGTCCTTCAGGAATCCTTGTGATCCTTGCGTAACGCTATGGCCTTGGGGATTCGAGGGAGGAGGGGAGGGGTGGGGTGGGGAGGGAGGGAAGAGAAGGAAAGTGAAAGATCTTAGGAAGGAGGGAAAAGAGGGAGGGGGAGAAGAGGAAGGCGAAGGACCTATGGGAGGAGGAGGAGGCGGAGGAGGAGGAAAAGGATGAAGAGCAGGGAGAGGAGGAGGAAGAAGAGCAGGAGAAGAAGGAGAGGAAAACAGGAGGAAAAAAGGTGGGGGAAAAGGGGGAAAAGGCTGGGAGGGTAAGGGTAGGGGGAAGGGGGGAAAAGTGGGGAAAGAGGGGGGATAGTGGGGAGAGGGGGGGGGAGAGAACGGAAAAAGGTTGGAATGGTAGGAGAGGGAGAGGAAGAGGAACAGGTAAATAGGGAAAGAGAATAGAAGAGGAGGCACTGATAGAGGCAAAGGCGGAGGAAAGGGAGAGAATAGGAGGCAGCAAAGGAGGGAGAAAGAGGGAGGGAGAAAGGAGATGGATGAGAGGAAAAGGAAGAGAAAAGAAGAAAGGAAAGCGGAGAATAACATGGCGAGGGAAAAGAAGAAGAGAAAACGACAGAGAAAGAGGGAAGAGGACAAAAAAAAAAAGAAAAAAAAAAAGGTAGAAACACTAAGGTACAATAAATAGCAAGAAATGGAACGAAAGACGACGATAAGAGGAAGAGAATAGACAAGAGAACAGACAGGAAGATGAAGGGGAAGATGCCCTGTGCCTTGAGATCAACGTCAAGATCTTGCTGTAAGAAGTCACGTTGAATTCTTGGCGTCTCAGACTGATCTCACGAGGGACCTCCCCGTTAGTCTGTCTGTCTGTCAATCTGTCTGTTACCTGCCTTTAATCTATTACCTCTGATTATCTCTTCTTGATTTTGAGAAGGAAGAGATGGAGAGAATTCTTGTTTCGGTAAGTATAGAGGGTTCGAGAAGGCAACTGGTAAAGTTCAGAAAGCTAGAGGGATTTCATATTTCAGAGGATAGACCGGGCTTTCGAAAGTAAGGATAGGAACACGGGATTTCATTCGTGATTCTTACTTCAGAGAGACAAAAGGGATTTCAACCTTGCATCCCGAGAAAGGGAGGAAGACGTGAAGGGGAAGGATTTCACAAAATTCGAAAAGACGAGAGAGGTCTCATCCTTATCAAAAAAAAAAAAAAAAAAAAAAAAAAAAGACAGAATGGGTAAAAAAGATTTCATTACCATTTCAAAAGTAAGACTAAGAGAAAGATATCTCTCAGAAGATAGCCAGAGAGGGCGAGCACGTTGCCCTTCCTATTTCAAAAATCCCAGAGACCGAAAAGGACGAGAAAGATTTCAATCCTATTTCATAAGCAAGACGGAGAAGCTAAGAAAGAAAGATCTGATTCCTACTTCAAAAAACAAAGTCAAAAGAGAAAAAAAAGAAAAAAAAGAGAAAAAAAATATTTTCTATTTCGAAATTCAGAAAGGGCGAAGGGGCATTTCATTCCGTTTCGCGTGATAAGCGAAGGGATTTCATACCTTAAAAAAACAAGCCCGGTGTTTGGCCTCTGGAAATTCCGGAAATTAAATACTCAACGCAGATTTCGAGCAAGGGATGCACTGACATTAAACTCGAGTTTTTTCTTGCAAGATATTTTGTTTGTGATGGTTCATCTTCATTTGATTATCATTATCATCTTCTTTGCCGTTATTTTCTTTTTTGTCATTCTTTGTAGCAATACTGGTGAATTTATTATCATTGTTGTCATAATGATTATTGGTGTTATTTCAATTATCTTTATTATTGTTGTTAGCATTATTATCAATTAATATCATCATCACCATCCTTCTCCTTCTCCTCCTCTTCATCATCACCATCGTCACCACCACAACCACCATCATTATCATCATTATCGTCTTCATTATTGCTTTTTCTTTATTGTTAGCATTATCATATTTAATAGGGCAATCAGTACATTCATTACGTTCGGTATTATCAAAATAACCATAATAGACATCATCATCATAATCCTTATCACATAATTTTCCCCAACATATGATTTACCTGCTTCGAGTATCATGATTAACCCCCTAGCCATGATATGCTCAATAATACACATGCTGACTGTGCTAACAAAGACATTGAAGGATGTAAGAATAGCTTGTTACACATAATAAGGCTCTTTTCATATTACACACACACACACACACACACACACACACACGCACGCACGCACACGCACGCATGCACGCACGCACGCACGCACACACACACACACACACACACACACACACACACACACGTATACACACACACGCGCGCGCGCGCACGCGCACACACGCACGGACGCACACACACACACACACACACACACACACACACACACACACACACACACACAAACACACACAAACACACACAAGCATATATCTGTGGTGACTCACCTCTCGTGAAATTCACCACAAAGATATCACAATATTGTCTCTGAGATGATAGCCGCTGCTATCTATTAGTATGGGTAGTGATACTCCATAAGTTATTCACTGTTCTTTGCTATCCCTCTTTCTCCCTGAGTAGAGGGTAGAAGAAACGCTAGTCCAATGGTTTCTTCTTTACTTAGTAGATGCACAGTATAATAAGTATATATATTCACACGGAAAGCAGCTGTTATACATGTAGCGAAGTAATGGTTATATAAACTCACACACCTATCACGCATTCACACACGCCTCTCGACAGATCGAGATCTCGGGGTAGACTCCCTGCCTCGAGGCGTCGCTCGCCTCTCTCGATCTACCAGGTCAGCAGATCTGACCTGGCCCTGGCATGGCGACCATGTGACCGATATACATAAGTGATCACGTGGTGGCGTGACCATATCTTAGGTGTGCACAAACACCCACAGGGAAACTTCCACTGCCACCGACGTGGAAAATTCCCCTGGCACACCAGGGCTTTTATGGTTGTTGCCTGGTTAATTGAGGGCTCTTAATACCACCAGCTATAGAGACGATGGTTTGGCTAGTCGCCTCCGTGACATATTTATGTTTAGATAAAGTTAGATACAAACATTTGACAGATATAGAGATAAAAAGGATGCTCAAATGCAAATACAAAGAAAAAGAAACAACTACAGACAAGAAACAGACAAAAATATTAACAAAAAGGCAACCTACCTAACACTAAAGATACCAACAATAACAATATATATAAATATATATATATATATATATATATATATATATATATATATATATATATAACAACAACAAACAACAGCAACAACAAACAACAACAACAGCAATAACAACTATAATAATAACATCAACAACAGCAAAGTCCTATGCCAACAACCCGATCCCAGTAGAATCATAGCCACAGACTGTCCACAGAAAACTCCCCTGAGTAGAATGCTAAAGGTGCAGATAGATAGGTAGATGGATAGATAGATATAGATAGATAGATTGATAGAGAGAGAGAGAGAGAGATAAAAATTAAGATAAGAAGAGGGGAAAAAACGAAAACGTGAAGGGGAAAGAGAAAGAAAGAAAGAGGGGAAGAAAGAGAGAGAAAGAGAGAGAAAAAGGGAAAAGAAAGAGAGAAAGAGGAAAAAGAAAGAGAGAAAAAAGGGAAAAGAAAGAGAGAGAAAGAGGAAAAAACAGAGAAAGAGGGGAAAGAAAGAGATAGAAAGAGGGGAAGGAAAGAGGGAGAAAAAGGGGAAAGAAAGAGCGAAAAGAGGAAAAAGAAGGAGAGAGAAAGAGGGGAAAGAAAGAAACAGAAAGAGGGGAAAGAAAGAGAGAGAAAGAGGGGAAGAAAGAGAGAGAAAGAGAAGAAGAAAGAGAGAGAACAACGGGAAAGAAAGAAACAGAAAGAGGGGAAAGAAAGAGAGAGAAAGAGGGGAAGAAAGAGAGAGAAAGAGAAGAAGAAAGAGAGAGAACAACGGGAGAGAAAGAGCGAAAAGAGGGAAAAGAAAGAGAGAAATAGGGGAAAGAAAGAGCGAAAAGAAAAAAAGAAAGAGAG